>NW_024426780.1:0-4565 GCF_017311325.1 Ursus maritimus
CCAAGTTCCTAGATTTTGTGCTTCCATTAATTACGGGGTTAAACCCAGCACATCTTTCAAATGGAAAGGGACCTTCTAGGTAGTAGATGCTTCTCCAGAATTAGCACCATTAGTTTGATAGGAGAATGACTTCAAGTGATTCTTGGAAAAGACTGAAGAGTTCAATGAATATTTAATCCATAGTTTTTCATGCCTTTGGGAAATCACTGAGCACTGAACTCTATCCCAGTCTTTTTGTTGTTCTGTATTCGGTGTTTTTGAATAACTTACTTAATACCTACTAGCTTGGAGAGCCACTTTTATGGAGACATTTTAGTATATGATTAAAATGTAGTGTTTTCATATAAGATTAAGTTGCCCCAGTATTTTACTCAGCAAAAAAAGAAGTGGGAGCGTCTTGAGAGAAATCCTGATTTAGGAAATTCAGGAAACCTCTCCCAAAAGCTTTGCACATTTAGTTATTTTCTCATTAAGAGCGTATGCAAAATATTCCAAATGCTTCTGGGTTACTTCTTATGCCTTTCTATCTCTTTGGGAGTTTTCTCAAAAGTTTCCTGTTCCCATATTGGTGCAAATGTTGATAACATTTTTTTAAAAGATTTTATTTATTTATTTAACAGAGATAGAGACAGCCAGCGAGAGAGGGAAAACAAGCAGGGGGAGTGGGAGAGGAAGAAGCAGGCTCATAGCGGAGGAGCCTATGTGGGGCTCGATCCCATAACGCCGGGATCACGCCCTGAGCCGAAGGCAGATGCCCAACAACGCTGCCACCCAGGCGCCCCTCCTCAAGGCCTTTCTTGGCACATTTGATTCACTGGAGTGTTTGCTGTGAGACATGGGCATATATGGTAAATAAAACATGTGCCTTATGCAGGGGAAAATCCATGTAGAATCTTGGTCCAGAAAGGCCCAAAGTAACTCCAAATCTAACGTCTCTTCACTACTTTTGCTCCCATAGCTGCAATGGAAAACGTATAATAGAATATTAGCTATAGAAATAAAGTGATTGGAAATGTATTGAGAGTGATTTTTAGAAACACTGAATCTCTTAACCTAAAACTGAAATTGTTGTCAACGTGCTTTTTGTATCATTTCAACCAGCCGATGCAGTACATTTGCACGACAAATAGAGGTAAGATTATAAAACTGAAACCAATGATAAATTTCTTTTTCTTAGCACTAATTCATTTATTCTTAACTCAACTTTTCATCAGATCATGTAGAATAATTTGAAGTTGTTATTTCTTTCCATATATATCTAGTGTTATGAAAATGAGCATGTTACATTTCCTGTTTGTCATAATAATTTATTCCTGTATTAATTTTCGGAAAATTACTTTCTTTGATTTTGGTTCCCTCATTGAATATAGGTTTACTAGGTCCCATGCTCCATTTCCTGGCAGAAAGAGATTAGTATTTCAGACGAGATCAGGTGCGTTCAGGGTGGTATGGCCATAGACAGAGAGATTAGTATTTCAGTTCTACTATTTAGTAGCTGTTTGATCTTGTTTATGTCATTTAGCCTGTCTCATTGTCAGTTTCTTCAAATTAACATAGGGTTATCGAAAAGAGTAAATGAGATAAGAGCATACAGCGTTAGCACTGTCTCTCAAATGACTGAGCACAAAAATGGTTTTTGCTATTTTGCAATGGGGCTGTATTCCTCAAATACGATCATTGATTTTTATTTTTAGTAATAGGATAACAGTAACTGCTGTCTAGGAATACATGCTATAATTTTGTACAATTCAAATTTACTTGTAACTAAATTAGCCCTAATTCCATGATATATTATTTTCATTTCAAAATTAAAATAAAAAACTAAGAGTCAGAGAGATTAAGAAACTTGTCCAAACTCACAATACTATCATGTGGCTAAATTGCAGTTTTTTTTAAAAAAGATTTATTTAGAGCGTCTGCCTTTGGCTCAGGGCATGATCCGGGCATTCTGGGATTGAGCCCCACATCAGGCTCCTCTGCTGGAAGCCTGCTTCTTCCTCTCCCACTCCCCCTGCTTGTGTTCCCTCTCTTGCTGGCTGTCTCTCTCTCCATCAAATAAATAAATAAAATCTTAAAAAAAAAAAAGATTTATTTAGAGACTTTAGAGAGAGGGGTAAAGCACGGTGGGGAGGGGTAGAGGGAGCAAGAGAGACAATTTCAGACTCCACGCGCTGAATGCAGTGTCCAAGGCAGGGTTCAATGTCACATCTCTGAGATCAGGACCGGAGCCAAAACCAAGAGTCAGACTCAACCAACTGCGCCACCCAGGCGCCCCTAAGTTGCATTTTTAATCGATTTCTCTTTGAATGCAAAGCCCACAAGTTGCCCCAATAATACCACAATTATAAATTAAGTTTGATGCCATACATTTTAAAAGAATTCTTTTTCTTTTTTTTTTTAGTTGAAAATTATCTGCAAATGTAGATACTTAGTTAATAAACTGAGATAATCAGGATATCAGTAGAACATCTCTATGAAAACCTACAGATTGCTAAGTGATTTAGGTGATTACTGTTTTTCCTTCATTATTCCTATTTCATAATGGTTGGTCTGCCTGACTTGGGATTCAAACTTCCCCTTTCCATTAGAAAAAAAAAACAAGGTCACTTCTTTTTTTCAGAGTTCTCAGGTAAACTGCATTCCAAACTAATTTTGGTAATACTCTAAAGCATTGTTAAAGTAATCATCTGAAAAAAAATCTACATTGGTTCTTATGAGACTTTTTTTACATTCAATCACCATAAAGTTCTTACATGAGATTAAATGTCACTAAACATTTTTTCATCAAAGATGGAATGAATCATTCTAGAAAAAAAATAGTACTTGGTATAAACGAAACAATTAACCAAGATATCAAATTAAACCACAATCTTGCTCTCTTCTCTGAAAAGTAGCCTGGCATATAGACTTGACACCGAGAAAGAGTGTCAATGAGAGAAAAAGATAGAGAATTGGAAAATTGTGTACTAATGGTGTGGGTGCAAATTGCCTTAAGGATATATGTGTTCACAACTTTTTTAGGACTTTGAACTTAAAAAGAGATTTCAGCACACATAGAGAATGCAGGATGATAAAGTTAGTTTCCAATTATATTGTGGAATTTAGGGAGCTTCATACCACTACTCTAATTATTAAAAGAGATAAGGAAAAGCAATTTCTTAATCCTTAATAGGCCTTTTTAAATTGTTGCACTTTTGAATTGGACAATTTAGGGGATGATACTGTTCTTTTCTCAACAAGGCCATCCTTAAAATTCATATGAAATGGCAGAAGTGTCCTAAAAGTAATTTATTTAAATAAATAAAATAACTGGTTGATACTTATTATTTCATTCACATATCGGTTATTGCATTTAACACACTAGCAAGTATTTGTTCATTAAATAGATTAAATTTTACTTCCAATGAGCCACACAGGTAATTCAACAATAAGACTTCACAGGTTAGAATTCACTGAAACAAAAAGGAGCAGAGGGGATATTAAACTTGAGACCATAACTTACACATGACTGGGAAAAAGAAATGTAGATGAGTAGTTAGGAAGGAAAGCCTAAAATTATATCTTCAAGTCTCAGGTATATGTTTCATTTCTCTACTGAAAACATCACAGAAATGGTTGAGAGATCAGAGTCTATATACAGTTGTTAATTATAGAGGATTGTTCATTGAGACCAATGACTTTTATGACTGAAATATCCATCATACACTTGAATTGCCTTAATTTTGTTTACAAAATGTATCATTGTGATGTCTGTTCCTCTTGTAAGTTCAGGCTGTTTCCTCCAGTCTCTGAGAAATAACAAAAGAAATGTTCATTTCTTGTGAATCTCACATGCTTTCCCAGTAACATCGGCACTCTCCATCTCAGTTGGAATTTGCCTTAAATAATCAACAGCAATATTTTTTGGTAAACAGTGAAGTGAATGAAAAGAGAACTCAGGCGTATAAGGGGAAAAAAGAGCAAGAAATTTCACAGTATTATGATGCATTCTATACCAATAATCAACAATTCTACATCTTTAAACTAAATATCCTATTACAAAACTTCTCTCATGACACTAAACTGAAAACTTTACTATTTAGTGAGAATACACAGAATAAGGGATTAGATAATGGACTGGTTCAATTTATTGAGGGAACTTTTAGCTTCACTCTAAAATGCATTGCCGTTGTTGTTGTTGCTGTGGCTGCTGTTGCGATGATTATGATGATGATGATGATGATGATGATGATGATGATGATGATGATGATGATGATGATGATGATGATGATGATGATGATGATGATGATGATGATGATGATGATGATGATGATGATGATGATGATGATGATGATGATGATGATGATGATGATGATGATGATGATGATGATGATGATGATGATGATGATGATGATGATGATGATGATGATGATGATGATGATGATGATGATGATGATGATGATGATGATGATGATGATGATGATGATGATGATGATGATGATGATGATGATGATGATGATGATGATGATGATGATGATGATGATGATGATGATGATGATGATGATGATGATGATGATGATGATGAT
>NW_024426780.1:4690-6538 GCF_017311325.1 Ursus maritimus
TAACAACATTTAGATGGAAAAAACCTTGAAGGCAAAACTGTTCTGTAGAAGACAATGTTTATTTTAGATATTCATACAATTTTGCTTCTTTAGCCCATGAAATATGTAGATCCAATCTACTAAATTTCTGCTCTGGCTTTTCATATTCTGTACTCTGTAGTATCTGAGGACATGACGTCAATGAATTCAGTGTCCGTGGCTTGAGATCAGGAGCAGGTGGTTGAAAGGAGAGCGGGAGCCAGAATGAAAACACAGAAATCTGTGACATGGTTAACGATTCAACTTCAGTGACTTTCAAATTTTGGAGACGTCTCCATTTGAGTGACCTTTTTCTGACATATCTGTCTTTTCTATATTACACTAGTACAGTGAGTAATAATACAGGAAATTAGGTGAGGGAAATGAGGAAATGAGACTTTTATTGTGGTTGGAAAAAAGGCAAGTAGTCTCCCACTGAGAAGGGGACCTTTGAAAGGGGTACGCTTGTATCAATAGGCAGCATTTCTATTCCAGGTATCAAACACGCAAAGAAACCTAATTAAAAACCCTGTTCTTCTCATCTGGGTACATGATTTGGATAAGATTTTTAAAACTCTTTTTAGATTCGGTTTCCAATCCGTGAAACAAGGATTTTACGGAGAAATGTTCTACGTAAAACACAGAGTGCAGCAGATGGTAAAAACTACTTTAAAACATGTTACCTACTTTTATTAAGTTGTCTTAAAGATCTCCTAAATTAAATCAGTAGGGCATAATAGGTTTATTTTCAGAGAAAAATTCCGGAACTATCCACGGATAATCCTCTTTTCTATAATCTGCTTGTTTTTGTTTGTTTGTCTGATTTCCCCTCTAGATTATATAAGAGAAGAAAAAAAAATGAGAAACCACACAGAACTACGAGAGTTCATCCTCCTGGGCTTGTCAGATGACCCACAGCTTCAGGGGGTGATCTTCGTCTTTCTGTTCATCACCTACACGCTCAGCATCACGGGGAACCTGACCATTATCACCCTTACCCTGCTGGATCCTCACCTCCAGACCCCCATGTACTTCCTCCTCAGAAACCTCCTTGCTAGAGGTTTCATTCACAACTGTCAGCATACCCAAGTTCCTGGGCACCCTGATTACAGGAGATAAAACCATTTCCTTTAATGATTGCATGGCTCAGTTCTTTTTTTTCATTCTGTTGGGAGTCACTGAATTTTGCCTTCTGGCTGCCATGTCCTATGACCGTTACATTGCCATCTGCAAACCTCTGCATTACATGACCATCATGAATCCCAGAGTCTGCATACTCCTTGTCTTTGCTTCTTGGCTGGCTTCATTCTTAATCATATTCCCATTACTCATGCTATTCATACAGCTTGATTACTGTGAGTCCAATGTTATAGACCATTTCACCTGTGATTATTTCCCCTTACTACACCTTTCTTGTTCAGACACAAAATTCCTAGAAGTAGTGGGTTTTTCCTGTGCTGTGTTTACTCTTCTGTTCACCTTGGTAATAATAATTCTGTCCTGCGTATATATCATCAGAACGATTGTGAGGCTTCCTTCTGCCAGTCAGAGGACAAAGGCCTTTTCCACGTGTTCATCCCACATGATTGTCATCTCCATCTCCTATGGCAGCTGCATCTTCATGTACATAAACCCAGCAGCAAAAGACAGAGTGTCTCTGAGCAAGGGAGTTGCTGTGCTGAACACCTCAGTAGCTCCCATGCTGAACCCCTTTATTTACAGCCTAAGGAACCAGCAAGTCAAGCGAGCCTTCATGGACAGGGCAAGAAAGATTGTATTTTTCTCAAGGAAATGAAAAAATAAAAGTGCTGTCATAAATTAGAGGCATAA
>NW_024426781.1:0-6531 GCF_017311325.1 Ursus maritimus
GCTTCTCCCTCTCCCTCTGCCTGCTGCTGTCCCTGCTTGTGTGTTCTCTCTGTCAAATAAATGAAATAAAATAAAATAAATTTAAAAAAGAAAAGAAAGTAGGCCTTTGTTATGGAGAACTCCCTGGTCTATTTAAATGTGGTCAGTTTTCCTGTCTTTGTGCTGACAACATGATGGGAATTTCTTCCCAATCTTCACTGTCAGAACCTAGTGGGGATCTGGAGGTTAAACATACAGAAGTGTAAAAGGCCTCTTAGGAATAGCAAAATGGGCACTTAATTATACATAGTTTTTAATAGCAAAAGGTAGAAAATGTTTTGTGCAATGTAGCCTTTCTTTCTTTTTTTTCAAACCACCTTTTTAATGACCATTTATGGAAGTTAAACAGTGAATAATCCTGCAATGTTTGTCATATAAAATTTTGAAATGTTTGCCAATTTCCTAAAATCAGTATAAATATAAAAATCCACATTATAAAATAATTACAACTTAAAATCAGGATTTTCCATGATAATCCTCCAGAACAACTATAGTCTAACCTTATAGAGGCAAAACTTTAAATAAAAAAATAAGTAAAATACAGGTGTATAAAATAAAATTTCTGATGAAAGTGTTTACTACAGAAAAGCACGGCTTGGTATGAGGTAACCTATCAACAAAATCCATTACACCCAATAGTCAACGTTTGACTTCCACTTTTTAGGAACTAGTTACTGAATTGCAGTATTCGCCTAAATTTGTCAAGTATGAGTCATCTCTTATTATTTTGGCTTAATATTTCATGGATAGAGCCATTTTTGTCCTCTACTACTTAATATCAAATATAGGTTCTGACTGGGATGATTTTACTTTATCTGGCTGCAACAGTAATGGTGAGGATCCCAAATCTAAAATGAGGTGGTTGGAACATGAGTTTTAGAATCAAAGGTAGAACTCTACCTAGGCCTCTTGAAAATTTTGTTGCCATATATAAAACATTTAGCTGTTTAGCTTTTTGTTTGTTTTGTTTTGTTTTTTGTTTTTAAGTGTTTCAATTTCTTCTATTCTATCTCTGGTCTTCTTCTCAGTGAACTCAGCTTTATTTCTTTATTTCCAATGTTCTCAGACAATTCTATTTTACCTTATTTTCTTTTTTATTCAAATAAATCACTTTGTCTAAATTTTCTATATATGATTATATATTTTATAATTTATTTTCCTTCTATTTTTCTTTGATAAAATTGGACAAAGATTTGTCTGTTTTCTTAGAAAAACTATTCTTGGTCTTAGCTATTAATTCTATAGAAAATTGATTTATTTTTATCTTACTATGTTTTTATTTTTATATTATTTTTTCTTCCAACATTCCTTTATTCTACATTCCTGAAAAGAATGCTTAATTCTAATAATTCTTTTCATTAAAAAGCACTTAACCTATGAACATACTACATAAAACAGCTTTGACTGTATCTCATGGGTTTTTGTTAATGTTCTTACTTGTTTTATTGTCTAGTTTCCTTAACTCATTTATACAACAATTTCTAAATACCCATGTAATTTCTGCTTTTTTTCTTTAAAGTTCCAATATCAAGGTCTAGTATTTTAAAGATAATAGAGTTGTAAAATTATTATTCTAGCAATGCACAGAAATATGGTATGTTCTAGATTATGCTCAATGATTGTAATCATTGTCATGCTTGAGAAGATGCATTTCTATGCTTAAGGCATAAGGTTATATCAATCTATAGACATTTATTCAAACATTAAATAATTCAAGTGTGTTATGTTATTTTTGTCTTCTTAACCTATAGCAATGCATGAACTTTCAATACCATTCACATGTTTACTTGCATGTCCATTTATGCTTTCCATACAATGTTACTATGTTATTCTGTGCTCAGAATTTCATGACTCTCATGGCTTTTTTTTAATCATTCTACCTTGTATTAATATTCAATTAACCTTTTTGTCCAATTTTTTTTTTATTATGGTAAACATTTAACATGAGATGTGTACTCAACAAACTTTTAGGTAGGTAATATAATATTTTTAACTACAGGTATAATTTTGTACAGTTTATCTCTATAACTTCCTCATTTTTTATCACTGAAACTTTATACCCGTTGAACAGCAAATCCACTGTTCCCCATCCTCCTAGTCCCTGGCAACTACCATTCTGCATTTCTATCCTGTTTTAGACACCTTATATAAATGGAATCATGCAGTATTTGTTCTTCTACAACTGGTTTCTTTCCCTTAGCATGTCCTCCAGATCCATCCATGTTGATGTCCTTCTTTCTTTAAGGTTAAAAATATCCGTTTGTATGTACATAACACATTTTCTTTATCCACTCACTTATCAGTGGACATTAAGGTTGTTTCTATATCTTGCCTATTGTAAATAATGCTGCATTGAACACAAGGATGCAGATCTCTCTTGGATATCTTTAATTTTTTAAGGAACCTCAATACTATTCTCCACAATGGCTGCAGCATTGTTGCATTCCCACCAAAAGCATACAAGGGTTCAAATTTCTCCACATCTTTGCCAATACTATTTACATATACAGTTATACATATATACACATATACACATTGTATATATGTATATTATGTATGTGTATTTATATATATGTATGTGTGCATATGTGTATGCATGTATACACACACACACACACACACGCATCCTTACACGTGAGAAATTTTAATTCAGATCCTTTGCCCATTTTCTAACCAGGTTATTAGTTTGTTTGCTACTCAGTTGTAGGAGTTAATATTTTGAATAGTAACCCCTATTCAGATACATGATTTGCAAATACTTTCTTCTATTTCTTAGATGACCTCATGTTTCCTTTGCTGTCCAGAGCTTTTTAGTTTTCTATAACCCTACTACGCTATTTTGATTTGTTGCTTGTGCTTTTGGTGTGACATCCAAGAAATCATTGTGAATACCAACGTCATGAAGATTTTCCTTTTTTTTTTTTTTAGACATATTATACTTTCAAATCTTAGACTTTGATTAGTACATAGTACTAATGTACACTGAAAACTTGAAATCAGATTTCAGGAGTGCAACAGCTGTTGATAATGAAACGGTCAAGTCTGTGAACCAACTGTTAAACCAACTGGTAAAGTCATCAATGAATGATTTAAAGAGTAAACAGGAAGTCAGTAGAGCATAATCAAAGGAAAGATTTAGGACCAGTAATGTCTAATGATGCATATTTAATATGGTCTTGTTTTTGTGTCTAAAATATTTGGGGGGTGACATTGAATAGTTTACCTTAGGATTAAGTATTTTGTCACCACATTATCACCAGGATAAAGTTTTTATTGATAATAAGGTACTTCTAACTTGCATCTTATTTCTCTGTGCGGAAATTTTCCTCAGGGATCTCTTGGGGAAGAGAATTTAATCGAATGGAAGACGTGTATTCTTGGGAAAATGTCATTATAAGTAATAAAGCATGTGACTTCATTTTTAAATTTTTGACTCCTTACACCTTCCACCCTAAACCTGGGCACCCTAAACCTGGGCACCCTAAACCTGGGCAAATTGATAAAAGAGCCTGTGTGCTCCCTCCTTTGACCCCAGGCAGCAAGGACATGAAAATCATCAACTCATTCCTAACCCTCTAACCACAGTAAAATCTAAGCCAGTCTCCCTTTCGTGCTATCACAAACCATTTCAGACCTGCTTGGAAGTCAGCCCTCCATCTTCCAGACAAACTCATTAGTTAGTAATAGACCTTTATCTACCCTCTTAAAGCATGAGTGTTGGCATCAGGCTTGATATCCATACTAAATTTTGTGCAGTACGACTATCACATTACTTTGAAATGACCGGAGCATAATACCTAATATTATCCTAATCACACCCTATAAAAATCTGTGATTTGTGCAGGTGTTGTTGATCTCCAAATTTTACCTAATATTCTTGTTTGGTAACAGCAATTCCTGAAATATCATGATACGAATTTGATGACCCACTCAATAGTGGCACTCTGCTCTGCCAAAAATTAGGCATTTAAAATAATCATAATACATTTTCTTTCTAAAAGGCTCATTTTTATCAAAATGACTGTGGCATGCTGAAAATACACCCCACACCTACCACCCAGGATATCTATATCCTCGTATTCCCAAAACCTGCGAATATATTATCTTGCAAATTAAAAAAGACTTACAGGATTTAAGAAAGATTATCCTGCATTGTCTGGGCTAGCCCCATATAATCACAAATTTCTTCTAAGAGAGAAGCAGGAAGATTAGTCAGTGGGAACATATGAGGACAGAGTAGATGTCAGGGAGGATAATACCATACTCTGGGCTTTGAGCTAGGGAATGTAAGTGGTCTTGAGCTAGGGAATGTAGGTGGTTTCTAGAAGTTGGAATAGGTAGGAAAACAGAGTTCCTATTACAGCCTATAGGAAGAACAAAGACTTGTACAGACATTTTTTACTTCTCACTTCTAGAACTATAAGAGAATAAATATGTGTTGCTTGAAGGCACTAAGTGTGTGGTAATTTGTTACAGCTGCAATAAGAAGTTAATAAAGTGACAAAGGGAAGGAAATTACTTGAGCTGATATTTTTCCAATGTTGCCTTCAGAAGAACATGTTGATTCATTACTGAAAACTGAATCCTAATAGTTGTTCTGGCTTCTGCGCCTTCCAAAGTCTGGTTGTTTTTCCTTCAGAATTTCAAACTACTTTATGTACTCATAATGAATTTAAGTTTTAATCAAAATAACTATGTTTGTTTTGAATTTCCTGCATTTAAAGAACCATAGATATATAATCTACTTTCCTGGAGTATTTCTAAAATAAAAAGATAATCAGGCAATGTGTTCGATAAAAGATGGTCACTGGTATTTTTATTAATGTTACTAATACTGTTTTAAATATTTTTCTATTGTGAAGTGTAACAAACATAATGCCAGCATTTCTAAATTTCCTTTTTTTCATCCAATACTTATCATTTCTGCCTTCATAAAAGTACTCACTAACCAGGTATCAAAAACTGTATTAATAATTGTATTTGTTTTTGACATTACATAAATTGAATTACATAATATATATTTGTGCCTACCTGCCTAGCTCTGCACTCATCACTATGTTTGTGAAATTTTCCCACATTGATGCATGTAAGTGGACTTCATTTTTATTGTTGTGTAAACTTATATTGCATAAATAACCCATAAATTCTTTATCCATTCTTCTGATGTACATCTTAATTTTTTTTTCCATTTTTGCCCCATATGGATAATTCTTTTCTGTGTAACTTTTGGTAAACATACACATGCATTTATGTTAGCTATATTCTCAGGAATAGAATTTTTAAGTCAAAGGACATTAACATATTAACATTAGTAAATAATGACAATCAGCTTTCCAAAAAGGCTGCATAAAATACTATTTCCATTAGCAGTGCCTAAGAATTCTAATTTGTCCATATCATCGCCAATACTTCTTAATTTTAAGCATTTGAACTTTACTCATTCTCGTGGGTAAATAGTAATATCTCACTGTGATTTTAATTTGCATTTCTTGATCACGAATGAAATTGAATAAACTTTCGTGTTTATTGCCTACTTCAATATTCTCTTTTAAGAAACCTAATTTTGCACATTTTCTCTGTTGGACTTATAATTGCTTTGTAGGCATTCCTTATATATACTGGTTACAAATTGTTCATGGGTATGTGTCTTACAAACGTCTCCATAAATCTGTGCCTTTCTTTTTACATATGTTAACTCCATCTTTTGATGAACAGAAATTATTAATTTAAACCTAACTTATCACTCTCTTATTTATGGTTACACACAATGTTCCCCAATTAAGAAATCTTTCCTAATACAAAAGTAAAGGAGATATCTAGTACAATCAATAACTTTGGTTACTTTGCTTTCTTATTTAAATCTACACTCCACTTGAAATTAACTTTTGGTGTGAGGAAGGGATCCTGTGAAGAAAGAGTTAACGTAACAGTAGTCCTTAACGTTTACAGTAGTCCTTGCTTGTCCTCAAAATTCCATGGAACCATGATGGACCCTGGCTAATTCCTTTGACTGCTCCTTGGAAACTTCTTTATGTTAATGACTAATGATTCTTTAAATCTGGAGTAATAGGTTGTGCATATCAACTTGTCAGAATTCTTTGCACAAGGTGTTTGATCTGATCAATAAGGTGTTGATCTGATCAACACCAAGGTTAAGGACATATACTAGGTTTCATTTTGAGGGTTCTGAGTTTCAATTACTATGGCTGTTCACATAGCAGGATGTGCTTATGTGACTAGTCCTCCATGAAAGCCCTGGAATCATGCTCAAACATGCTTTCCTGGTAAGTGACACTTTGCATTGTCCTTAAATTTCAGGGTGAAAGAGAAAAATGCATTCTATCCAATACCAGAAATGGAAGAACACGGAAGCCTACATATTTTTACTCAGAATTTGCCCAATGGATATATTTTTTTCCTTTTCTTATCTTTTTGTTGTGATAAACCTTAGCAGGAGATAGATGGAGATAGATAGATAGATAGATAGATAGA
>NW_024426782.1:0-6527 GCF_017311325.1 Ursus maritimus
ATAAAATCTGAAAGCAAGTGTGAGCAGTCCAAATCCAGAGCGTTACAGAAGGAGAAAAAAAAACAGGGATATTTGAAGGCCTCCTGTGCCCCAACACTAGGGGCCACGCTCCCCCTCCCCCACGTACTCACCTCAGCCCTCCACTCTGCTCCCCGCACAGCCCTGGATCAGGCCTGTCAGGCTCCTGGGGCCTAACACTAACCCTAGGTCAGTCGACTAGGGGACCCTCACAAGGGGCCTGGCATCACAACACCGGGGTTTGGGGACCCCCGAGCCCCAGCACCAGACTCACCCTTCCGCCCCAGCACCACCAAGGCCTCAAGGGGCACCGACGGTCATTCAGGGCAGGAGAAACGGCAGGGCCCTCCAAGCCCCCAGCAAGTTTGAAGCCCCCCCCCCGCGCCAAAACGCTTGGTCCCACGCTCCCGCTCGCCAGTGCCCTCACCTCGGCCCACCCCACCGCTCGCTGCACAGCAGACGGCAGATCGGGCCTGCCGGCCTCCTAGGGGCTAACCCTAACCCTAGGTCGGACCACGAGGGGCACCTCCCAAGGGGCCTGGCGGCTCAATGCCGGGGATTGGGGAAACCAGAGCTCCAGCGTCGGACACACCCTGTCGCATTGCCACCAACCGGGGCCGCTAGGGGCTCCGCCGGTCATTCAGGGAGTGAGAACTTGAAGGAACCTCCGAGCCACCAGCGACTTTCGAAGCCCACCTGAGACAAAACGCTTGGGCCCACGCTCCCGCTCAACAGCGCCCTCACCTCGGCCTGCCCCTCTGATCACTACACAGCTGGCAGATCGGGCCTGCCAGCTTCCTGGGGGCCTCTGGAGCTAACCCTAACCCTAGGTCAGCCCCTGAGAGGCTCTCCCAAGAGGCCTGGCGCCGCAACTCCAGGGATTGGGGACCCCCGAGCCCCAGCGCTGGACTCACCCTGCCGTCCTTCCACCACCCGGGCTGCTACGGATGCCGCCGGTCATTCAGGGCCGGAGATCGGGCAGGACCCTCCGAGCCCTCAGCGACCTTCGAAGTCCCCCGCGCCGAAACGATTTGGCCCACGATCCCGCTAGCCAACCGCCCTCACCTCGGCCCGCCCCTCCGCTCACCGCACAGCCAGCAGATAGGGGCTGCTGGCCTCCTGGGGGCTAACCCTAACCCTAGGTGGGCCCCCGAGGGGCTCCTCCCAAGGGGCCAGGCGCCGCAACGCCAGCGAATGGGGACCACCGAACTTTAGCACCCAGCTCACCCTGCCGCCGCGCCGCCACCTGGGCCTCTAGGGCCACTGCCGGTCATTCAGGGTTTGAGAACGGGCAAGGCCCTCCGGGCCCCCGGCGACTTTCGAAGGCACCCCGAGCCAAAACGCTTGGGCCCACACTCTCGCTTGCCAGTGCCCTAACCTCGGCCCGTCCTACCACTCACCGCACAGTTGGCGGATCAGGCTTGCTGGCCTCCTGGGGGCTAACCCTAACCCTAGGTCGGCCCCCTAGGGGCCCCTCCCAAAGGGGCCTTGCGTCACAACGCTGGGGATAGGGGAAACCGGAGCTCCAGCGCGGGACCCACCCTGTCGCATTGCCACCACCCGGGCCGCTAGGGGCTCCGCCGGTCATTTTGGGCATGATAACGGGCAGGGCACTTCGAGCCCCCGGCGACCTTTGAAGGCCTCCCGCGCCAAAATGCTTGGACCCACGCTCCCGCTAGCCAACTCCCTCACCTCGGCCTGCCCTTCCGCTCGCCGCAGAGCCGGGGGATCGCTCCTGCCAGCCTCCTGGGGGCTAACCCTAATCCTATGTCGGTCCCCGAGGGGCCCCTCCCAAGGGTCCTGGCATCGCAACGCTGGGGATCGTGGACCCCCAAGCCCCAGCGCCGGATCACCATGCCGCCCCACCACCACCCGGGCCGTTAGTAGCGCCGCCGGTCATTCAGGGTGGGAGAACGGGCAGGGCCCTCTGAGGCCCCGGCGACTTACCAAGGTCCCCCGCGAGAAAACACTTGGGCCCTCACTCCTGCTCGCCAGGGCCCTCACCTCGGCCCACCCCTCCGCTCCTCGCACAGCCGACGGATCGGGACTGGGGGCCTTCTGGGGGCTAAAACTAACCCTAGGTTGGCCCCCGAGTGCCCCTTCCCAAAGGGCCTAGCGCCGCAACATTGGGGATTGGGGAACTCCGAGCCCCAGTGCCAGACTCACTCTACCACCCCGTCGCCACCCGGGCCGCTAGGGGCGACGCCGGTCATTCTGGGCGGGAGAACGTGTAGGGCCTCCAATCCCCAGCGACCTTCGAAGGCCCCCCGCGCCAAAACTCTTGGTCCCACGCTCCCGCTCGCCAGCGGCCTCACGTCGGCCCGCCCCTCCACTCCCCGCACAGCCGGCGGATCGGGCCTGCCGGCCTCCTGGGGGCTAACCCTAAACCTAGGTGGGCCCATGAAGAGCCCTTCCCAAAGGGCCTGGCTCCACAACGCCGGGGATTGGGGACCCCTGGCCCCCGCGCCGGACTCACCCTGCCGCCCCGCCACCACCCGGGCCGCTACGGGCACCGACGGTCATTCAGGGTGGGAGAACGGGCAGGGCCCTTCAAGACCCCGGCGACATTCAAAGTCCCCCCGCGCCAAAACACTTGGGCCCACGCTCCCGCTCTCCAGCGGCCTTACCTCGGCCCGCCCCTCCACTTTCCCCACAGCCGGCAGATCGGGCCTCCCGGCCTTCTGGGGGCTAACCCTAGCCTTAGGTCGGCCCCCGAGTGGTCCCTCCCAAGGGCCTGGTGCCACAATGCCGGGGATTGGGGAACCCCGAACCCAGGGCCGGACTCACCCTGCCGGCCCGCCGCCACCCAGGCCGCTAGGGGCGCCACCGGTCATCCAAGGCGGGAGATCGTGCAGGGCCCTCCGAGCCCCCGGCGACCTTCGAAGGCCCCCCGCACCAAAACGCTTCGTTCCACCCTCCAGCTTGCCACCGCCCTCACCTCGGCCTGCCGCTCCGCTCTCACACAGCCGGCGGATCAGACCTGCTGGCCTCCTGGGGGCTAACCCTAACCCTAGTTCGGCCCAAGAGGGGCCCACCCCAAGGGGCCTGGCGCCACAACGCTGGGGATTGTGGACCCCCGAGCCCCAGCCCCGGACTCACCCTGCCACCCCACCGCCACCCGTGTCGCTAGGGGCGCCATGGTCTTTCAGGGCTGGAGAACGGGTAGGGCACTCCGAGGCCCCTGTGACCTTCGAAGGCCCCCGTGCCAAAACGCTTGGGCCCACACTCCTGCTTGCCAGCGCCCTCACCTCTGCCCGCCCCTCCATTCGCCGCACAGCTGATGGATCGGGCCTGCCGGCCTCCCGGGGGATAACCCGAGGGGCCCCTACCAAGGGGTCTGCTGCCGCAACGCCGGGGATTGGGGACACCCGATCCCCAGCGCCAGACTAAACCTGCCGCCCCGCAACCACCCAGGCCGCTAGGATGCTGCCAGTCATTCCGGGCAGGAGAATGGGCAGGGCCCTCCGCCCCCCCAGCGAGCTTCAAAGGCCCCCCGTCCCAAAACGCTGGGTCCACGCTCCCGCTCGGCAGCACCGTCACCTCGGCCCACCCCTCTGCTCGCCGCACACCCCGCGGATCAGGCCTGCCGGCCCCGTGGGGCCTGCCCTAACCCTAGGCTGGGCCCCCTAGGGGCCCATCCCTAAGGCCCTGGCGCCACAACACCAGGGATTGGGGACACCCAAGCCCCAGGGCCTAATTCACCCTACCGCCCCACCGCCACCCGGGCCGCTAGGGGTGCCACCGGTCATTCAGGGGAAGCTAAAGGCCAGGGCCCTCCGAGGCTCTGGCGACCGTCGATGGCCCCCCCATGCCAAAACGAGTGGGTCCACGCTCCTGCTCACAGCGCCCTCACCTCGGCCCGCCCCTCCGCTCGCCACACAGCCAGAGGATCAGGCATGCCGGCCTCCTGGGGTCTAACCCTAACCCTAGCTTGGGCCCCCGAGGGGCCCCTCCCTAGGGCCCTGACGCTGTAACGCCGGGGATTGGGGACCCCCAAGCCCCAGCGCTGAACTCACCCTACCGCCCCACCGCCACCCGGGCCACTAGGAGCGCCGCCGGTCATTCAGGGCAAGAGAAAGGGAAGGGCGCTCCGAGGCCCCGGCGACCTTCGAAGGCCCCCCGCGCCCAAACGCTTGGGTCCACGCTCCAGCTCGGCAGAGCCCTCACCTCGGCCCGCCCCTCCGCTCGCCGCACAGCTGGCGGATCGAGCCTGCCTGCCTCCTGGGGTCTAACCCAACCCTAGGTCGACCCCCTTGGAGCCCCTCCCAATGGGCCTGGCGCTGCAACGCCGGGGATTGGTGACTCCCAATACCCCGCGCCGGACTCACCCTGCCACCCCGCCGCCACCCGGGTCGCTAGGGGCGCCGACGGTCATTCAGGGCAGAGCACTCCGAGTCCACGGCGACCTTCGAAGGCCCCCGCGCCAAAACTCTTGGGCCCACGCGCCTGATCACCAGCGCCCGCACCTCGGCAGTCCCCCTGCTCTCCACACAGCCGGCGGATCAGGCCTGCCGGCCTCCCGGGGGCTAACCCTAACCCTAGTACGGCCTCCAAGGGGCCCAACCCAAGGGGCCTGGCGCCGCAACACCGGATATTGGGGAACCCGAGCCCCAGCGCTGGACTCACCCTGCTGGCCCGCCGCCACCCAGGCCGCTAGGGGCGCCGCCGGTCATTCAAGGCGGGAGAATGGGCAGGGCCCTCTGAGCCCCCGGCTAGCTTCGAAGGCCCCCACGCCAAAACGCTTGGGCCCACGCTCCTGCTCGCAGCGCCCTCACCTCGGCCCGCCCCTCCACTCACCACACAGCCAGAGGATCAGGCATGCCGGCCTCCTGGGGTCTAACCCTAACCCTAGGTCGGGCCCCCGAGGGGCCCCTCCCTAGGGCCCTGGCGCTGCAATGCCGGGGATTGGGGACCCCCGAGCCGCAGTGCTGGACTCACCCTGCTGCCGTGCCGCCACCCGAGCCACTAGTGGCGCCACCGGTCATTCAGTGTGGGAGAACGGGTAGGGCCCTCCGAGCCCCTGGCGACCTTTGAAGGCTCCCCGCGCCAAAACGCTTGGGCCCACGCTCCCCCTCGCCAGCGCCCTCACCTCGGCCCGCCCCTCCGCTCGCCGCACAACCTGCGGATCGGGCCTGCCGGCCTCCTGGGGGCTAACCCTAACCCGACGTCGGCCCCCAAGGGGCCCCTCCCAAGGAGCCTGGCGCCGCAACGCTGGGGACTGGGGACCCCCGAGGCCCAGCGCCGGACTCACACTAGGCCCTCCGCCACCCGAGCTGCTAGGGACACCGCCGGTCATTCAAGGCGGGAGAACGGGCAGGGCCCTCCGAACCCCTGGAGACCTTGCCACCGCCCGCACCTCGGCCGCCCGCCCGCTCTCCACACAGCCGGCGGATCAGGCCTGCTGGCCTCCTGGGGTCTAACCCAACCCTAGGTCGACCCCGAGAGACCCCTCAAAATGGGCCTGGCGCCGCATCACTGGGGACTGGGGACCCCCGAGCCCCAGCGCCGGACTTACCCTGCCGCCCCGCCACCACCCAGGTCTCTAGGGGCACCGCCGGTCATTCAGGGCAAGAGAATGGGGAGGGCCCTCCGAGGCCCCGACGACTTTTGAAGACCCCACGCGCCAAAACGCTTGGGTCCACACTCCCACTCGGCAGAGCTCTCACCTCAGCGCGCCACTCCACTCGCCGCACAACCAGCGGATCTGGCCTGCCGGCCTCCTGGGGGCTAAACTTAACACTAGCTCAGCCCCCGAGGTGCCCTTCCCAAGGGGCCTGGCGCCGCAACACCGGCGATTGGGGACCACCGAGCCCGAGCACCGGACTCGCCCAGCCACCCTGCCGCCACCCGAGCCGCTATTGGTGCCAGCGGTCATTCAGGTTGGGAGAACTGGCAGGGCCCTCTGAGGCCCCGTCGACCTTCGAAAGCCCCCCGTGCCAAAACGCTTGGGCCCACACTCCCACTCGCCAGAGCCCTCACCCCGGCCCGCCCCTCCGCCCACTGCACAGCCCACGGATCGGGTCTGCTGTCCTCCTGGGGGCTAACCCTAACCCTAGTCCTGCCCCAGAGGGGCCCCTCCCAAGGGGCCTGGCGCCGCAATGCCGGGAATTGGGGACCCCTGAGCCCCAGCCCTGGACTCACCCTGCCACCCTGCCGCCACCCGGGTCACTAGGGGCGCGTCCGGTCATGCAGGGCAAGAGAATGGCAGTGCCCTCTGAGCCCCCGGCAACCGTCGAAGGCCCCCCTCGCCAAAACGCTTGGGTCCACGCTCCCGATCACCAGCGCCCTAACCTCGGCCGCCCCTCCGCTCTCCGCACAGCCAGCGGATTGGGCCTGCCGGCCTATTAGGGGCTAACCCTAACCCTAGTTCGGCCCCCGAGGGGCCCACCCCAAGGGGGCTGGCGCCGCAACACCGGATATTGGGGAACCTGAGCCCCAGCGCCGGACTCACTCTGCTGGCCCAATGCCAACCGGGCCACTAGGGGGGCCGCCGGTCATTCAGGGCGGGA
>NW_024426783.1:0-1457 GCF_017311325.1 Ursus maritimus
ACTCAAGGAGTACGGGGACTTGGGGTGAAGGTCTGGGAAGACAAACAGATATCGTCTCTGGCAGTTTCTGTGGGTGAGGAATTCATCGATTCGGAGAGAGCGTCCTGCACCCCCAGGAGCCATTTCTACCAGGCCCCTTCCTATGACCACGACCAAGCTTCCCGCAGGTTCCTGGCTTTAAGCACTTGCTTCCCCTCCCTTGGTCGAAATCCCCACCACAGGATTTTCTTTTTCAGTTGCCATCAGGCTTTGCTATAGCAGAGCCCAAGGTGAGAGCCCGCCTAGCTCGGTGGGCAGCAGGGCCCGCAGCGCCCTGCCCCGGTGATCAGAGGCCTATGCCTCGGTGCCCTTGGTGGCGGCCCTGCCAGAGCCTGCGACGCGTGGAGAGCGATCTGAGGAGCCAAGGGATTTCTCTCAAGTAAGCTCCTCAGAGCATCTCCAGGAACCTCAAAGGTCACAGCACCCACACACTGGGAGCAACTGTGAGCCCACACACACGGCTCCCAGTGATGCAGCAGACACTCTGGGGAAGACACAGGCAGCGACCCCAGCTCCTGCACCCCCACGGTCCAGGGTGGAGGGAGCCCGCATTGCCTCACCCCTAAACAAAGGCCCCGGGCCCATAGGCTCCAGCCTGGGAGGGCGCCACACTTGCTCCCACCTCCGCAAAGCAAGCAAGGCAAAGGGCTCTGCCAGCGCAGTGTGCACCGGACAAGTAAGGAAACGTCAGTGGAACGTCGTGTTTGTGGGTTTTTTAAGGACTGTGAGTGCCCTCCCAAGGACCATTGTTTTCACCAGGCTGCTTTCTGCTAAGTTCCAGTAAGTAATTGGCATGCCATTTCAGTTAAAAGGAATGGTGGCTGAATTTTTGTTTTATTTACATGACATAAAGCCTTCCTTTGCTTTATTATGGAGATAGTTCAGCCCAGAGCAGGATGCCCAGTGGGCAATGGGGTGGTCTCCTCCCAGCCAGATCCCAGCTTCTGTCCTCTGAGCCGGATAGCCAACCCTTGCTGTCCACCTTGGCTGTGGGAATAAACTAGACCATCCAAGCTCTCACTTTCTTCAGCCTGCTTTTCTTGCAGGGAAAGCTCCAGAATCTCTGTAGAGGCTCGGGGCAGCCACGTCCTGGGAAGGAGCTGGAGGCTAAGGGGCTTCTCTGAAGCGTATTTGCAAAGTGAGCTCGCTGCTAAGGTTTTATGTTGCGACTTTAAAAACTGTAACACTTTCTAAAATTCCTTTTCTTTTGAAGAGACTGTCTTCTTTTCCATTGGATGATTTTCCTGATTTGTCAGAGATTAGTTGACCATAGAGTTGACAGTCCATTTCTGGAGTCTCTATTCTGTTCCATTGGTCTACGTGTCTGTTTTTGTGCCAGTACCATGCTTTGTAGTATAGCTTGAAATCTGGTAATGTGATGCCCCCAGCTTTGTTTTTTCTTTTTTGACATTTCCTTG
>NW_024426783.1:3314-6515 GCF_017311325.1 Ursus maritimus
TCACGGTTTCTATGGGTCAGGAATTTGGAAATGCTTTGCCTGGGTCGTTCTAGCTGGGGTTCTGTCATGAGGCTGCAGTCATGTGAAGGCTTGACTGGGGCTGGAGGATGGGTTTCCACCATGGCACACCTATATGGCTGTTGGAGGCTTCAGCTTCTCCACACATGGGCCACTCCAGAGGGCTGTCTGAGCATCCTCATGACAAAGCAGTGGGCTTCCTCCAGAGGAAATGATGCCAGACACAGAGCGGAAGCCACATCTCTTTATGATCTAGCTTTGAAAGTTACCCACCATCACTTCCTCAACATCCTATGGGTCATTCAGTCCAGGATTTGTCATTATGGCAGGGACTACACAAAGGCATGAATACAACAGGGGAGGATCACTGAGAGCTCTCTTGGAGACTGGTTACCACAATTGATTATCATTAATATGATTTGGCAGGGATGTTTTGAGGCTCTGGAGGAGAGCACTACATAGCTAAAGCCACCATTCTTAATTTTTTTAAATTCAATTACTATGTTAAGTGTGTATTACTAGTTGCAGAGGTAGAGTTCAATGATAAATCAGTTGTATATAACACCCAGTGCTCATTACATCACGTGCCCTCATTAATGCCTGAAAGCAAGTTACCCCATTCCTTCACCCCCTCCACTCAACCAACCCTCGGTTTGTTTCCTACAGTTAAGAGTCTTTTATGGTTTGTCTCCCTCTATGATTTCATCTTGTTTTCATTTTCCCTCCCTTCCTCTATACTCCTCTGTTTTGTTTCTTAAATTCCACATATGGGTGACATCATATGATAATGGTCTTTCTCTGATTGACTTATGTTGCTTAGCATAATCTCCTCTAGTTCCATCCACAGTATTGTAAATGGCAAGATTTCTTTATTTCTTTTTTTTTTTTGATTGCTGAGTAATATTCGATTGTATATACATATATACCACATCTTCTTTATCCATTCATCTGTTGATGGACATCTGTGCTCTTTCTATAGTTTGGCTATTGTGGACATTGCTAATATAACACTGGGGTGCAGGTGCTCCTTCCCATCAGTACATTTGTTATCTTTGGGTAAATATCTAGTACTGCAATTGCTGGGTGGTAGGGTAGCTCTATTTTTAACTTTTTGAGGAAACTCCATACTGTTTTCCAGAGTGTCTGTACCGGTTTGCACTCCCACCATGTGTAAGAGGGTTCCCCTTTCTCCAAATCCTCCCCAACATTTGTTGTTGCCTGACTTGTTAATTTGAGCCCTTCTAACTGGTGTAAGGTGATTTCTCATTGTGGATTTGATTCCCATTTCCCTGATGGCAAGTGATGTGGAGCATTTCGTCATGTGTTTGTTGGCCCCTTATGTCTTCACTGGAAAAGTGTCTGTTCATGTCTTCTGCCCATTTCTTGACTGGATTATTTCTTCTTTTGGTGTTAAGTTTGATAAATTCTTTATAGATTTTGGATACTAGCCTTTTATCTGATAAGGCACTTGAAAATATTTTCTCCCATTCTGTCAGTTGTCTTTTGTTTGTTGACTGTTTCCTTTGTTGTGCAAATTCTTTATCTGGATGAAGTTCCAAGAGTTCATGTTTGCTTTTATTTCCCTTGCCTTCGGAGACGTGTATAGCAAGAAGTTACTGAGGCCAAGGTCAAAGAGGTTGCTGCCTGTGTTCTCCTCTAGGATTTTGGTGGAGTCCTGTTTCACATTTAGAGCTTTCATCCATCTTGGGTTTATCTTTGTGTATGGTGTAAGAGAATGGTCCAGTTTCATTCTTCTACCTGTGGCTGTCCAATTTTTCCACCACAATTTTTTGAAGAGACTTTTTTTTTTCCATTAGATAATCTTTCCTGCTTTGTCGAGACCAGTTGCCATAGAATTGAGGGTCCATTTCTGAGGTCTCTATTCTGTTCCATTGATCTATGTGTCTGTTTTTGTGCCAGTTCCATGCTGTCTTGATGACCATGGCTTTGTAATAGGGCTTGAAGTCAGGCATTGTGATGTCCCCAGCTTTGTTTTTCTTTTTCAATATCCTCTGGCTATTCGGGGTCTTTTCTGGTTCTATACAAATTTTAGGTTTATTTGTTCCAGCTCTGTGAAAAAGGTCAATGGTATTTTGATAGGGATTACATTCAATGTATAGATTGTTCTGGACAACGTAGACATTTTAACAATATTTATTCTTCCAATCCACGAGCATGGAATGTTTTTATTTCTTCGTGTCTTCCTCAATTTCTTTCATAAGTGTTTTGTAGTTTTTACAGTACGGATCCTTTACCTCTTTGGTTGGGGTTTTTCCTAGGTATCTTATGGGGTTTGGTGCTATTATAAAGGGGATCCGTTCCTTAATTTCTCTTTCTTCAGTCACGTTGTTAGTGCATAGCAATGCAATGATTTTTGTGCATTGATTGTGTATCCTGCCACGTTGCTGAATTGCTGTATGAGTTCTAGCACTTTTAGAACAGAGTCTTCTGGGGTTCCCTCGTAGAGAATCGTGACATCTGTGAAGAGTGAGTGTTTGATTTCTTCTTTGCCAATTTGAATGCCTTTTATTTCTTTTTGCTGTTTGATTGCTGAGGCTAGGACTTCTAGTACTATGTTGAATAGCGGTGGTGACAGTGGGCATTCCTGTCCTGTTCCTAACCTAGGGGGAAAGCTCTCAGTTTTTCCCCATTGAGAATGATATTCACTGTGGGCTTTTCATAGATGGTTTTTATGATATTTAGGTATGTTCCTTCTATTCCTACATTATGGAGTGTTTTCATCAAGAAAGGATTCTGTCTTTTGTCAAATGCTTTTTCTGCAACAATTGAGAGGATCATATGATTCTTTTCCTTTCTTTTATTAATATAGTGTATCACATTGATTGGTGATTGCTGAACCATCCTTTCAGCCCAGGAATAAATCCCACTTGGTCGTGGTGAATAATCTGTTTAAGGCACCATTGGATCCTATTCGCTAGTATCTTGGTGAGAATTTTTGTGTCCACGTTCATCAGGGATATTGGTGTGTAATTCTCCTTTTTGGTAGGATTTTGTTTGGTTTTGGGATCAAGGTAATGCTGGCCTCATGGAACGATTATGGAAGTTTTCCTTCCATTTCTATTTTTTGAAAGAGCTTCAGAAGTATAGGTATTATTTCTTTAAATGTTTGGTAGAATTCTCGTGGGAAGCTATCTGGCCTTGGACTCTTGTTTTTGGGAGATT
>NW_024426784.1:0-3358 GCF_017311325.1 Ursus maritimus
GGCGACTCTGGGGGGCTTTTGTCCTTCCTGCCTGATCCACAAATGACCCAATTCTCTCGGAGGTGGCAAAAGTGACTTGAGCTCATGTTTGTCATCAAGAAGATTTTGCTAACGTTTTTCAAATTTATGATGACCGTGATGGTGTTTTTCAGGGCAGGTTTGAAGACCGGACTGGAGAAAACGGAAAAGATTTATGAAGCAGGAGTGAGATGCACCTGTCACGTGCAAAGCCAGCTGGGCGTTGGCGGTGGATTAATTGGCCCTTTGTGCTGAGACGTGGTCGTGTCGCAGGTGGAAGGCCGGCTGCTGGCCCTTTGCTAAGACCAATGGTATCTCGGGACTTCAGAGTGGTAAGCCAGATGAGCATTGAATTTCTAGTTGGCATGCTTTCTTCTCTCTCTTAAAGGTCATTCTTGGAGTTTATGGGGCTAAATTCTGGGTTAAACCCAGGAGCAGAAAAAAGTCATTCATAGGCGCTTTGCCTCAAAGTATTCAACAGGCAAGACAAGTTGTCACCTTTGTCGTGAAAGCATCCATGGGATCCTCTGGGCTTTCTGTCTACCCTGTTTACTTATTTATTGTTAAAGACTTCATTTATTTACTTTAGAGAGACAGAGAGAGAGCGGGGGTGGGAGGGGCAGAGGGAGAGGGAGAGAATCTTTTTTTTTTTTTTTTAAAGATTTTGTTTATTTATTTGACAGAGATAGAGACAGCCAGCGAGAGAGGGAACACAAGCAGGGGGAGTGGGAGAGGAAGAAGCAGGCTCATAGCAGAGGAGCCTGATGTGGGGCTCGATCCCATAATGCCGGGATCACGTCCTGAGCCGAAGGCAGACGCTTAACTGCTGTGCCACCCAGGCGCCCCAAGGGAGAGAATCTTAAGCCGACTCCATGCCCAGGTTGGAGCCTGACGCAGGGCCTGATCCACGACCCTGAGATCATGATCTGAGCTGAAACCTAGAGTCGGATGCTCAGCTGAGCCACCGAGCTGCCCCTACCCCATTTACTGAGCACGAATCTTCCAGGGGCTGCAAAACTGGTCTGGTCGATGAGCCACTCCGGACAAGGCCCTCCCTGCTCTAAAACATTAACGAGCCATGCTGCATTCCATTTGGGGTTTGGTACTTGTGACCATATAGTTTGTTACAGTCTGTTCCCTGTTCTTTACACCATAAGCACCTTGAAGTTCACAGTGTCGGAAAGGAAGTGATGTGTAACCAACGATCCTGAGAATGAATGAGGGAGTGAATGGAGAACTGCACACTGGGCTTGCCTTTACTGCTGGTGGGAAGCAGGGGTGCTACCTTCCTGGAAGACTGGATGAACCAAGCTTCATGCAGAACTCTCTTCTGCCTCCTTTTCAAGTGTTACTTCAAAGGGAAAAAGTGACCAAGCGGTCTGATGCCAATTTTGAGATCTATGTCCATCCCAGCTGTTGGAAGAGACAGTAAGGCCGACACCTCATTTATGCTGTAGACGTCTGGAAATCTCCGTCTGCTGCTGAACACGTTCAGAACTCAAGTGAAAAGTTCGTGGGAAGAGTCTATACCTCTGTAGCTTGTTTTGAGTGACGTGAGGTAGAATGCCCAGTTCTGGTGGCTGAAACGATGGGGACTGTTCTCTCCTACAGTAGGAGCCAGAGGGTGGTAGTTCCATGGCTGGTGAATTCTACAGCAAAACGATGACACCCGGAGGCTTTTCTTGGTCTTTGCATTCAAGCATACCGGTGAACTGACTTCCTCATGATCTCAGTGTGGCTGCAGAGCCACCAGACATCACAGCATACATGGCTCTATCAGCAAGAGCAGACGTCGTTCTCGTGCATCTCGTTTTAGCCATGGAAGAAAATCTTTCCCACATAAACCCCACATAAAACCCCATACTTCTCTTTGGTTATCTTATTTCATAGTTTGTTGCCGGGGCAATAATGTTGCGATTGACATCTCTGTATTCCCGCACAGAATAAATCCTTGTAAAATAAAATTTAAAAAAATGCATAGTTTGTTGAGCTCTGGGACTGAGTGAGCTATAAATGTTTTTAAAAAGAGAGGATAATACAAATTGTGGTCCTTTTGGTTTGTGAGGTTGAGTTCTTTGTTTTCTTTAGATGGGACAGAAGTTTTCGGAGAAGACAAACAAAAACCTTTAACCCGAGTAACATCAATATAAGACAAGCTTACATTTCAGTATCCTGTCTCCCTTCTTGTCCTGTTCCATCAGATAGCACGGACAGGGAGCTGTTCCTTGCATGATTTCTTCCAATTGCCATCGGGAAACAATTCTCAAAAGAAATGAATTGCATCGTCTTGTATGGCCAGAAACCATCCTGCAGAGCCTGCCTCGACCTCCCCACTGGAATGGGACCTGAGTGAAAAGCTAAGCAGTCTTCCCCAGGAAGAAGAACGTTTGCTTCTAGAGTCTGGAAGAAGAGCAGAGCCTTAAGATACATTCTTTAAAGATCCCACCCACTGTGTTCTATTATAATCCCAGCTCAAGATTCAAGGAAGAGCAAAGCCGCGTTCTCCCTGAGGGTGCTGCTGTCTACTTTGGAAATCTAAAACCCATCTTTCTGGAGTTTCTGCTTGTAGGGGTTTCTGAATCCAGAAACTATTCTGGTGTTTGAGCAGAAGCTGGAGGCCCATCGCTTTCTGTGCAGTGGGAGCAATGATGGTGGAGGTGGCGAGTCTGGGTGCAGAGCTGCTGGGAAGAGTGTCCTGGAAAAAGGGCCACTTGGAGATGAGCTGGTCACTCGATAGGTGGGTGTGACTTTCGGCAGCGCTGATCCGAAGTTTAACATTGAGGCTGCGAAGGAGCAGGACGTGTGGAGATTTGGAAGCATTTCCAGCTGTGAGAGGAGGAAGGGAGGGCAAGAGCCCTGAGCCCAGACATTCCCGGGGACCCATTCTGCAGAGAAGTCAGTCTGTGGCTCCTGGGAGGCTCTCAGTAAATCCTGGTCTTATTTTCTTGTGCATGAGGGCTCTCTCCTCACCCTCAGTCCTTCCTCCCACTCACCAGACGCGGAGGCCCTTGTGCACGGGGCTCAACTCCTCCCGAACCTCAAGGTCTCGAGATACCCACATCATGTCACTGGGAGAAGGGTCACTGTCTTCTGCCGCCCCTGGGGGGTTTGTCTGGAGGGCTCTGTCGCCCCTGGAGTGCAGGGGTGCCCCCAGTCCCAGAATGTTGGGGGCTCGGCTACGAAGCAGAGTCCTAGGCGATGCACACCGAACACACACACACATTTACTTGTAAGCACTTGTGGGAAAGGGGGAGACTGAAAGAAGAGTTTAAATATAATTCTACCTGCTGTTCCACTCCAGAGGCACCTGCTGCGGGGAGTGGGAGGGCGGCGAGACGGA
>NW_024426784.1:5464-6505 GCF_017311325.1 Ursus maritimus
ATTTGCTAAATAACACAGACACACAATGGCTTAATTACAGTATTTTGCTGTGAAAAAGAATTGTAGTGATTTCCACATCAGAGTATCTCATTAATGAGATTTGCTAACTGTTATTGGCAATATTCGGAAATGCCCTTTTATTTTAAATCATTTTCTAAATTGCTAATGTCGTTTGTGGGAGAGGAGAGTTCCTAAAACCTCTCGTGGAGGTGAAATGTTAGTGATTCAGAAAATCCTCGATGTTAATTTCTTCCCGGGTGGCAAGACTTGATGGTGCGAAAAAAAATGCATTTTGACATCTCTCTGCGTCTCCACATCATCAGTATTCAAGTCATTACAAGTATCAAGGGTCCAAATGTAAAGGGAAAAAAAATCCAAATGTGAGGAATTCTCTTCCCCAGGAGTCCACGAACTCAAGTATGTTAACTGTCAAGGGTCACACATTTGTATCCCAGCTCTGCCACTAGTGACCTTTGTGGTCTGTTCAAGACATTTAACATTCTTGGGCCCCCGTCTACTCACCTAGGACGTAACCAGGTTCCTTCAGTGTTTCAACAGACCTAGGTGGAGTGCCCCAGGCTCTCTTCTAGGCACCGGGAGTAGAACAGAAATGGGGCTTGACCAGCCTTCTGATTTGCAAGAACTTATATTCCGGTAAGAAAAAACAGAATATAGGCCTAAGATAGCTCAAGCTGCGTCTGAGTTTATGAGGCGAACGAATTTGGGGGATTCGATTGAGAAATACCCGGGAGTTCCCACTATGAGGAGAATGGCCGGGGGAAGCTTTCTGAAGATGCCGACACATTCACAGAAACTTGCAAATTAGAAGGGGTCAGCTTTAGAAATTTTGGAAGGAAAAGAAAAAAGACATTTTGGAAAAAGAAGATTCCAGGAGGAGGGAATAATGAGTGCAGAACCTGGGATAATAGTTCATTGATCTCCTAGAGGGACATCTAGCAATAAAATCCAGTGATTTCTATGTTCCTTACCTAAGTGCACACACACACACGTGTGTTCACGCCTGCTCAGTCTCTGGGAGAA
>NW_024426785.1:0-2114 GCF_017311325.1 Ursus maritimus
TGAGAAGTTTTAGTTCTTGTAAGTGATCAAAGACCTGATAAGATAAAACACAGAACCTGGTTTTCAGGGAAGACAAAGAAAAGAAAAAAAAAAGTAATTTACGATTTCTTATCAAGAGCAGCCAACAATCTAAGAAAACTTGGTCTTTTAACAGAAGGAAAAGCAGGATTTCAATCTTATACCTGATGGGGTTGGGGAATATATGTGAGGTTCAGTGGGGTGGAGTCCGGAGCCGACGACCAAAACAAAAATTCTTGAGGTGTCTTTGGTGCAAAATTGGTGGTTTATTAAAGCAGGGGGACAGGACCCGTGGGCAGAAAGAGCAGCTGCACCTGGGTTGTGAGGGGTGGCTGATGATATACCATGGGGTTGGGGAAGGTAAGGAAAAAGGGAGGTTGAGAAAGTACTTTCATATGTTAAAGAAGATTCACAGGATACGGGAGGCCTTGACATTGTCAAGTTAATGTTTTTTTTCCCCTCTAGCAAGGCATTAACAGTAAGATGGTTAGGAACTTCCTGGAGGCTGCAGATTATAAGGATGTTTAATTGTATCTACATTCCCTTGCGGAAGCTGGGTTATTGATAGAAATGCTTTGTTCTTGTAAACTGCTAAGACATTTGCAAACTGAGGGAGACTCAAGTCTTGCAGCATTGTGGTATCTAAAGGTTAACTATTTCTTTGTCCTTTAAGGCAGCCAGGAGTGCCTGAGGAATGTCATGTACACCCCATGGGGGGGATTTGCGGGGTGTCAGTTTCTGTTTTGTCCTCAGCTTGCCTTCTGTTCCTTTATCAATACCAGTGTACTTTTAACATCTAGTCATTTCAATCTGAGTCAGTCCTGACCACACAAAAAATTATTTTCCAAAGGTTCCCTTCACAAACCTTCTACAACTTTCTTTTTCATTAGATGTTGTCCTAAGCCCTCTCTTTCTAAATAGTCTGATTTTAGGATAAAATTACTTTATTTGACCTCAACAGAAATATATTCTTGTTTCTAGGGGCGCCTGGGTGGCACAGCAGTTAAGTGTCTGCCTTCAGCTCAGGGCTTGATCCCTGTGTTATGGGATCGAGCCCCACATCAGGCTCCTCCACTATGAGCCTGCTTCTTCCTCTCCCACTCCCCCTGCTTGTGTTCCCTCTCTCGCTGGCTGTCTCTATCCTGTCGAATAAATAAATAAAATCTTAAAAAAAAAAAAGTATATATATATTCTTGTTTCTTATACCTTCCTCACACATCTCCTACTTTCCCACATACTGATGCTTTCCTTACCCTTTCCATCAGTTTTAATGACATTTGGCAGAATTTTATCTCTTAGAAGCCTTAGTCTCCAGGGAAAAGTAAGCAGTAACCAATTGTGAACTGTCTGTTCCACCAGAATTGTTTAGATCAGAAATCTATGAATACGCCCTAGAATCATGCTTCCCCATAGTACAATCTTTTTAATAAAGCATAAGGCCTGTTTACCAACAGACCTGAGTATCTTCAGCTTCTGTGCAATAAGAAGAAAGCAGATAAACTATGTTTAGTAAGCAATACTTCAGTGATCTGTTGTTTCTGGAAAAACACTTAGGTAGTCAATGAATTCAGTGCAATTTATTGTTTAACTTAACAAAACTTTAAAGTCTTAGCTTGCCAGAGATTTCGAAAGCTATGAACCTTTGTATTTATTCAACCTACTTGTTCTTATCAATTACTGATGAAAACTGTATGAGACAGACACAATTAACCATCATTATAAATCACCATTTCCATATGATTTGCAACAGAAATAACAGGAGCTCCTTTGACCTTTACTAAACTTTGGTAGAATAAAAGTTTTGTACTTAATGCTGATAACTCTAAAGATCTGTTTGAATTAAACCAACAAACTTGCCTTAGCTTCACTATGGAATATGTTGCACCTGTCTCTGTTAAAAGTCAATCAATGTCTTCTCCACTGTCACTTTTTACCTGGGAACCTGTGGGGAAATCTGAGGTGGGAGGTTTAAGTCCAGGGGAGCCCATGGACCCCTTCATGTTGATTTGGGAGGGATTTAGCTTGAACCTCATGAGGAAGGGGCCCAAGAGCTTAGGGTCCTTTTTGGTCCTGGATAGTGAGGGTAGGAGGAGCAG
>NW_024426785.1:2621-6501 GCF_017311325.1 Ursus maritimus
TTCCTCCATCAAAGTCAGAGTTCCACTGACTGAACCAAAGGCTCCCTACACAAGCTGACAGAGCCAAACCAAACCCCCATGTGGAGACAACCCAATGGGAGGAAGAGATCCAAGACAGCTATTTCGTAGTCATCTTTCCTCTGAGCTTAAAATACATAGCAAGATGTATGTTTTTCTTAGTCATAGGCTCCTGGCTATGTTCCTTCCAATTATTCCAAATGTGGCCCAGTGGGCTATTGGTGGGATAGAGATGGAATTTCCCATTTTACACAAGTTTAACACAACAAAACACAACTCATACTTTCTTCACACATACCACAACAGAGCTGTTCCAAATTCCATATAAATTGACCCATATTCAAGTCCCTTTTAGTTTCACCGGAGAGCCGAGATGTTCTAATGGGAAATGCAGGAAAAGGAAACAAGAAGGCCCAGTGCTTCACGAAGGAGAAACTCGCTTCAGTGTGCAATCGGAGGGACTCATGTGGTCCAGAACTCCTCAGCTTCCCCACAGGCCCTTTTCCTTTCCACTCCAACCAAAAAGCAACATTGGCAGCTCTAAGGGTCAGGAAGCAGCAGGGAGTTTCCCTGACACAAAAATAGTCAGGGAGGCTTCAGGGATAGATCCCTCAGATTCCCTCCCAGAGACCTACTAGCCCGGAGCACCTAATGTCCTGAGGTCTTCCAAGGTACTCACCCAATCTACTAAAGAGGAAGCCCCGGGCTGGGACAGGGCAAGGGCTCCACCTCGGGATTCCTAGGGACTGCATGCCACAGGGTCCTTGGCTTCTGGCTGCCTGCCAAAATTTGTTACTGAAACCCCGAGTTCAGCTGCCTGTTGCTCCAAAAGCCAAAACTCAAGAGAGGAGTTTGGATTGGAAAGGAATCTGAGCTTTATTCAGGAGCCTGCCTACCTGGGAAGAAGGCAGACACTTGTCCAAGGCCATATCCCAGGTTTCTGCTTGGCTCAGAGCTTTTTAAAGGAGCTTAGGGCAATTAATCAATTAGGGGGGGGGGGTCAGTGGTCCCTAACATTTTTTGATTCCATGCAGCCTCCATGGTACCAGCTACAGACATCATCTCAGTGCTCTGAGGTTGTGCAGGGGGTCTGGCTCCTTAGTACAGGGTGGGAGGTTGTGCAAGAGGCTCTGATTTCTGTTTCATGATGTGCAGAAGTAGTCTGTTCATTTCTAGGAATAGAGACATGATCTATGGGGATACCGAGAAAGGTTAGTTAATCATCATGTGGGCTCAGGGTGCTGGCTAAAGCTTAAAGACCACTAAGCGGACTGGAGAGGCTCAGGCAGCTTCAAGAGGTCACCTAAGATTCTGCCAGAATGCAGGCACTCAGGCTGGTGTGCAAGGTGAGGGGTCAGAGACCTGGGAGGCCTGGCTGAAGAGAGGGTGTGTGGGGTTGGTGGGGTGGGGGAACAGTGGCTAGGCAGTTAGGGGTGGGTGTCCTGGTGTCCTGCTCTGGGCTAGGTGGAGGCAGATGGAGGGGAGGACACCCCCCTCAGCTTAGGGAGGACTCCAGGCACAAGGCCTGACTTAGAGCACATTCTCTCCAGGTGGCCGAGAGGGGAAGGGAAGAGAATGGGGAACAGATATTTCAGACCAGACAATTGCTCCTTTTGGCTTGGTGTATTGTGTGTGTGTGTGTGTGTGTGTGTGTGTGTGTTGTGTGTGAGTTTGTCTTTGTGTGTGTGTGTGTGCCCCTCCATCAACCCTTACTGATTCTGCCAGGTCCCTTCCTCCCCCCTTCATGCCCCTTTTGTGGCCACTCCTGCTCCCTTTCTCCGGAAGCTGTCTCCACCCTGCGTCCCCTCTATGCGCCTCAGGCCCACATCTCCACAGGCTCTCTCCCTCCTTCCTGCTCTCCATACTTTCCCTGGACTTTATCTTTCCTCCCCAGGCCCACGTTATCGCTCCCTCCTTGCTGCTTTTGACTCTGCAGACTAGTTCCTCCCTGTCACCGCCCTTCTGCTCTGTCCACACCCAGCTTGGTCTCCTTCTGCAGGAGCTCCTGCCTTCCCGCGCTCTGGCCATGGCTGGGGGCCACCACCTCCCAGGTTCCCTCCAGACCCTCCCTGTGTTTCTGCCCTGTTTCTTTCTCACACCGGCCCTTCTCCCACTCAGTTTCAAAAGTTGTCCCAGGGCTTTGCCCCGCCCCTTCCATGGGGCTCTCCCGCCCCCCACAGAGTCCCAGTGTGGCCTGTCTCCACCTCTCTCCCTGTTCTGAAGCTGCAGGCATGGCCTTCTGGCTCCCAGGCTCTGCCAGGATGTCCCTGCTGGTGGGTGGGCGGTGGGAAAGCAGGAGGTCTGGCGCTGAGTTGGGTCCCAGTCCTGTTCCTCCCCATGTAGCTTCCTCACCTGGACTCACTCACCTGTAACAGGTGGAGATACCTGTCAGGCTGCAGGAAATCCTTCATGGGGCTGCAGTGAGCATCAGCGCTGTGCTGGGAAGGCCACAGACTCGGCACACAGTGTGCGCTCAGTAACTGTGAGCTCTTACTGTCTGCCCTTCCTCATTCTGCTCCCCTGGCCCCTTAGCCTGGGGACAAAAACATGTTTAGAAAAGAGAAGAGTGAAAGTAATAGAGTATAGAAGCCAAAACTCACTGACTAGCAGGAATTCCATATGGTTCAGCCTAAGAAAAGATTTAAGCTCTGAACACAGGAAATGCCTGTGAGTGTGGACAAGCGGGGAGGATAGAGACTGGACTGAACCACAGGACACAGGAACCCATGTGAATGAGCAAATTCACACCCAGGGAGGAAGGAGGCATTGCCTAAAGGCCAACCTGCATCCATCCTGCGCTGGTCGCGCTGGCTGCCCTCTGTCCCTGTGGTCATGGCCCATGTGTGCTGGGAGCTGGCGGGGGTCGGCGAGTCCAGCTCCCCCAGGACTCTCCCCTCCAGAGAGGACCTGCACTCCTGGAGCCTCACACCCACAGCCTCCTCTCCCCTCCCTGCATGGCAGGTGCGCGCACACACACACACACACACAAGTGCACTGGGATTTCTAGAGGAAAACAGGGCCCCCTAGACAGGGATTCCCTCCAGCTGCCTGCTGCGCTGACACTAAGGCTCACAGGGCAGTGGAGGCTCACATGTGTCCCTGCCTGGGTTTCTTTCTCTTCCCTCCTTTCTCCCTGGGAGCAGAAGCAGTCATGAACCACAGGACACAGGAACCCATGTGAATGAGCAAATTCACACCCAGGGAGGAAGGAGGCATTGCCCAAAGGCCAACCTGCATCCATCCTGCTGAGGCCGCGCTGGCCGCCCTCTGTCCCTGTGGTCATGGGCCCGTGTATGCTAGGAGCTGCCGGGGGTCTGCAGTCCAGCTCCCCCAGGACTCTCCCCTCCAGACAGGACCTGCACTCCTGGAGCCTCACACCCACAGCCTCCTCTCCCCTCCCTGCATGGCAGGTGCGCGCGCGCGCGCACACACACACATACACACACACGTACACACGCACAGGTGCACGGGGATTTCTAGAGGAAAGCAGGGCCCCCTAGACAGGGATTCCCTCCAGCTGCCTGCTGTGCTGACACTAAGGCTCACAGGGCAGTGGAGGCTCACGTGTCCCTGCCTGGGTTTCTGTCTCAGTTCCCTCCTTTCTGCTGGGAGCAGAAGCAGTGAACCCCCCACTCCAGCCTCTCTGTGTGTGGTGGGCACCCAGGGGAGACCCAGCGGGAGGAGCAGGGGTCCTGGCCTGGGGGGCTCCCTGACAGTTAGGAGAGGAGCTGACAGCAGGACAGAGAGACACAGCGCTCTGGGCGCTCCCTCAGCAAATGTGTGTGAGCTGAGTGGGTCAAGGGCAAGTGGACCAGACCCCGTGACTCAGATGATGGGAGACAGGCAATGACCACAGGAGGGA
>NW_024426786.1:0-40932 GCF_017311325.1 Ursus maritimus
TTTTTGTGGGTTTTTCTTTTTCTTTCCTTAATCACATAAAAAAGACAGGTTAAAACAGATGGTGTAAAATGGAAATCAGCTCCAGAAACAAATAAACTAGCAATTAGGAAGGAGTTGAGGGGCTTCTGGGTGGCTCTGCCGTTAAGCATCTGCCTTTGGGTTAGGTCATGATCCCAGGGTCCTAGGATTGAGACCTGCATCTGGCTCCCTGCTCAGTGGGAAGCCTGCTTCTCCCTCTCACACGCCCCTTGCTTGTGTTTCCTCTCTTGCTGTCTCTCTCTGTCAAATAAATAAATAAAATCTTAAAAAAAAATAAAAGGAAGGAGTTGAGGTAGGAAATCTATGCTGTTGAATATACACTCATAAGAATAAAAGTAGAATAATTAGTAAGGAAAGCCCAGATAAGATTTAATTTCTATCCTATAATAAAGGTAGATTCTCAAAACAGAGGTGAATAAATCCATATAATCAGAAATAACTAAGAATTTGAACAAAATGTTGAGTTCTTCATACACACACAAAATATTAGATACATACCCTCAAAATAAATTAATTGAATTAAATTATTTTAAAATTATATCATAAAGTAACTTTCAATAATATAAGTAAGATTTATATGATTGTGGCATAAAATATTCAATTTTAAGCAAGGCAAAACAAGTAGAAAACATGAAAAAAAGAAAAGATTGTGTTTTACTACATTAACTTTAAATTTATCAAAAACAAATATAAAGGCTTCTGGTTTCTAGTTCTGCATGTAAGGAGCTTGGAAGTCACTATTCCATCCTAACAACAAATACAAAGTAGAAAAGACTGAAAAATCCACAACTCTTCTTGGATCCATAAGAAAGGGGAAGACACAAGGCAAACTGTTGTCTCCTAGATTAGAGACACAAACAAATACAGGTCATCGTGGCTTATTAGAGCAGACACAAACAACAGAAACTGCTATAGGAGTGACAGCTGGAGTAGGAAACCTATACCATAATTGATGAATTGCTGGAGTCTCAGTACAGGCAAATTTTGAAAGTTAAAAACTGTCCAGGGTAAACCAGCCATGGGGGTGGGGGGGTCCCAAAAATATTGTGAGGTTTACTTCCAGCAGATTCCCTAGTAAATAACTGAGAAAAAATCCCCTCAGGTTTCTGTCAGAGAAAGGGGAAAAGGAAATATTTTGAAATATACCAAAACACTCTGTTTTTCTTAAGTAGCCCTGCCCTCAATGGAAAGTAGTAAACTAGAATCTAAACTACTGAGGTATTATAAGAGCCTAAATAACCTGGGGAAGGCAAATACCCAACTCCAACTCATGCTTGCCATTCTGTCCCATCTAAGGTGGATTAAAAAACAAAAACAAAAACACAAAAACAGAGACACCTATAAACTTCACAGTCCAGACGCATAGGCTCACTAAAAGATTAAGACCTAATTGTGAGGCTATATAACGCTTTCCCTCTACCCACACTTCCCCATCACATTAACTAAGGCCTATTTACAGCAGTTCCTTTTACCCGGTATATCATGTTTACTTATCGAGAAAAAAATTACAAGGCATACTAAAAGGCAAAAAACACAATTTGAAGAGACAGAACAAACTTCAGAGCTAGACACAGCAGGGATGTTGGAATTATCAGACCAGAAATTCAAAATAACTATGATAAATGTGCTAAGGACTATAATGGATAAAATAGACAGCATGTAAGAACAGATGGCCAATGTACACAGAGGGATGGAAATCCAAAGAGAACAAAAAAGAAATGCTAGAGATCAAAAACACTGTAAAAGACATGATAAGTGACTTTGATGGGCTCATTAGTAGATGGGACTTGGATGAGGAAAGAATCTCTGAACTAGATGATATAGCAATAGGATCTTTGACAACTAAAGAACAAAGAGAACAAAGAGAACAAAGAAATTTTAAAAAAGAACAGAATATCTTAGGACTGTGGGATAACTAAAGAAGGTGTGATATGCATAATGGGGATGCCAGAAAGAGAGAAAAGAGAAAAAGGGACAGAAAAAAAATATATTTCAAATGATAATGACTGAGAAATTCCACCAAACTGATGTCAGACACCAAACCACAGGTCCAGAAAGCACAGAGTACATCGATAGGATAAATGCAAAAAACCAAAAAACAAAACAAAAAAAAACCTACACAAGGAGTATCATTTTTAAATCACAGAAAATGAAAGCTAACAAAAAAATCCTCATAGAAGTCACAGAAAAAAACAACCTTAATGTATAAAAAATCAAACAGAAGAACCATATCCCACTTCTCCTCAATATACAAGCCAGAAGAGAATAGAGTGAAATATTTAATGTACTGAGAGGAAAAAGAAATTCTATACTAGAATTCTATACTCCAAATTATCCTTTAAAGTAAAGAAGAAATAGAGACTTTCTCAGGCAAATGAAAATTGAGAGAATTTACCAGTAGACCCACCTTGAAAGAAACTTAAAAGAAGTTCTTCAGAGAGAAGGAAAATAATATAGGTCAGAAATTCAGATCTATGCAAAGAAAGAAAGAGCATACAAGAAAGAATAAGTAAAGGTAAAATAAAAACTTATTTTCCTTATACTTAATTATTCTAACAGATAACTGTCTAAAAATAATAGCAACTACATCATCATATATGCCTATGTTTATATATTATCCATGTATATGTGTATATACATATACATATACAAATAGATGCTTCTATATGCTTACATTAAGTGAATTGAATGATAACAATGACACAAGGAAGACATTAGGATTATTTTGTAATTACAAGGTACCTACAGTACCCATGAAGTAGTATAGTGTTATTTGAAAGTGGACTTGGAATAGTTGGAAATGTACATTGCACACTCTTAGATAACTTAAAAAAGTAAACAACAACAACAACAACAACTATAAATTACATACCAAGAAAATAGAGAAAATAGAATCCTATAAAATACTCAGCTAAAATGACAAGGTAGAAAAGTGGAAAACAAATATAAGAACTAAGAACGAGGACAAAAGTTGTAAAACAGTAATGAACAAGGTTGATGTTAATCCACCATTCAAATAATCACTTTAAATGTCAATAGTCTAGATGAACCAACTAAAAGAGGTTATCAAAGTCAGTCAGAAAACATGATCCAACTATATATTGGGTCTATAAGAACCCACTTTAAATATAAAGACACATATAGATTAAAAGCAAATGGGTCAGGAAAAAAAAATTACCACACTGATACATATCAAAAGAAAGAAAGATTAGCTCTATTAATTTCAGACAGAGCACACATCAAACTAAGGAAAGTTATCAGGGATAAGGAAGGACATTACATAATGATAAAAGGGTCAACTCTCCAAAAGTTCATAACAATTATTGATGTGTATACAACTAAAACAGAGCATTAAACTGCATGAGGCAAAAACTGATAGAACTGCAAAGAGAAATAGATGAGTCCATAATCATAGCTGGAAATTGACACCCATCTCTAGAAAAATAAATCAAGCTGGCAGAAAATGAGTAAGAACATAGTTGAACTCCACACCACCACCAGTCAACACCATCAGATTGTAAGCAACATCTGTTGCCTACTTTGTCCAGTAACAGAATACAAATTCTTCTTAAGCTCAAATGTAGCATTCACCAAGATACACCACATTTTGGGCCATAAAACACACCTTAACAAATTTGAAAAGATATAAATCATACAGTGACTGCTCTCAGACCATAAGGAATAAAACAAGAATTCAATAACAGAAAGATAATAAGAAAATCCCCCAATACATAGATATTAAAACATACTTTTAAATAATGCACAGATCAAAGGATAAATCTCAAGAGAAAAAAATTTTGAACAAAACGAAGATTAAAGCACAACTTATCAAAACTTTGTGGAATATAGTGAAAGCAGTGCTTAGAGGGAAATTTATAGCAATAACTGAATATATTATAAAAAAGATCTAAAACTCAAGTTCCTACTTTACTAAAATGAAACAGGAAGAGAAAGACAAGTTTCAAGCAGTAGAGGAAAAAGAAATAATAAATATTAGAGCAAAAACCAATGAAACTTAGAAAGGTAAATCAATAGAGAAAATCAATGAAACCAAGAGCTTGTTCTTTGAAAAGATCAATAAAATCAATAAACCTCTAGCAAAGCTAAGAAAAAAAGAGAAAGGACACAAATTACTAATATGAGAAATTAAAAAGAGAATATCACTAAGATCCCATGAACTACGAACAACTCTATACCCATAAATTTGATAACCTAGATGAAATGGAACAATTCCTTTAAAAACACAATCTGCTGAAACTCACACAAGAAAAAATGGACAATCGGAAAAAGTGTGTATCTACTAAAGAAAGTGAATTAATAATTAATAACCAACCAAAACAAAAAGTTTGAGGTCATGAGTTCACCAGTGAATTCTACTAAACATTTAAGGAAGAAATTATAGAATTCTCCACAATCTCTCTCAAAAAATAGGAGCAGAAAGAATACTTACTAACTTAGTCTATGAGATCAGCATTTCCCTAATACCAAAAGCTGATAGACATTACATAAAAAGAAACTATTGACACATGCATCTCATGAATATAGATGCAAAAATCCTCAAAAGACTATTCTCAAAATTCAAAACAGTATTTAAAAATTATGTGCAATGATACTTATTCCAAGTATTCAAGGTTCATTTAACATTTGAAAGTGAATTAATGTAATCCATCATATCAACAAGCTGAAGAAGAAAAAGCACGATCATATCAACAGATGCAGAGAAACATTTGATAAAATCCAGCACCAATTCATGGTAATAGTTCCAAGTTAAATCAGAATAGAGAAAAATTTTTGCAGCATGATAAAGTCTATACAAAAAAAAACCCTACAGCTAACATGATACTTGCTGGTGAGAAACTTAAGGCTTTCCCATTAATATCATATCCTGGACAAGAATATCCCCTCTCACCGCTCCTTTTCAACATTGTACTGGAAGACTAGTTAATGCAATCAGGGGGAAAAAAGGAAATAAAAGTATATAGATTAGGAGGAAAGACATAAAACTGTCTTTGTTTGCAGATGACATAACAGTCTATGTAAAAAATCTGAAAGAATCAACCAAAAAACCTCCTAAACTAATAACCAGTTACTGAAGGTTGTAAGAACGACATGGATGGAGCTAGAAGGCATAATGCTGAGTGAAATAAGTCAGTCACAGAAAGACAAATACAATATGATTTCACTCATGTGTGGAATTTAAGAAAACAAAACAAATGAGCAAAGGGAAAAAAAAAAGAGAGAGACAAACCAAAACTCTTAATCATAGAGAACAAACTGATGGTTGTCAGAGGGGAGGGAAGTGGAAGGATGGGTTAAACAGCTGATGGGGATTAAGGAGTGCACTTGTCACGATGAGCACCTGGTGATATATGGGAGTGTTGAATCACTATATTGTACACCTAAGCTACTATAACACTGCATATTAACCAGAATTAAAAACTTAAAAAAAGAAAAATGAAAAATGAGTATGGCCTAAAGATTAGGGGAAAAAATGAGGGGTTAAGATTTTCAAATCACTATTCCATGACTTCTGCATTGGACAAATGTATGCTACTATTTGACCTGCTGATTCTGTGGGGTGGTCAGCAGGTTGTGTCATCTTAGGAGAATCTGGTAAGCAACATTCCATCCTGCCAAGCTGCAGAAGCAGACAAACAGCAGACTCCTCAAGTAAAGAGAGCATGCTGAGAGAGGAGTCAATGTGAGAAGAGCAACCAATTTCAAAGGCAGTCTCCTCAAACCCTTATGGAAATGTGTTACAAAACTGTCTCTCACCAGAACATAGCATTCCATGGAAAATGATAAGAAGATGTTATAAAATTAAAAAGGTCTGAAATGATTATGTTATGTGGACATTTTTAGAATGGCTAGAGTCTTTATAAAGTTGTCCCACAAAGAATGTATATATAATTAAATCATAATCCATGAACATATGAATTAAATCCATGAACATATGAAATTAAACCAAATTACCATCAAAGCCTATGCAACCTTGAAGCTTTGATGAATTATAGTCAGTTAGGAAATGCACAAGGCAGACAGCACACAAATATTTTTATTTTCCCTGAACTCATGAGTAACAAAAAATAACTATTCTCACTCTAAAAAACACAAAATTTCAAGGGGGGGTTACCCTTTCCAAGAGTAAAAGGAGAGTTTTTATATGTGATTGAAGTTACATTGTTATTGGCTTAAAACAGATTGTTTTATCTCTGAGATGTTTTAGCAATCTCATAGTAACCACAAGGCAAAAACCTACAGTAGATACACAAAAGATAAAGGGAAGGGAATTAAAGCATACCATTATGGTAAATCACCAGTTCACAAAAGATAGCAAAAGAGGAAGAAAGGTTCAGAAACTATAAAACATCCAGAAAACAATAAATAAGATGGCATTATCCTTTAGAATCCTTTCTGCCATTAGTAAGTCCTAACCTATCAATAATTACTATAACTGTAAATGGACTGAATTCTCCAATCAAAAGGCACAAGTGGCTGAATGACTAAAAAAGCAAGAACCAACTATATGCTGCCTACAAGAGACTAACTTCAGCTCTAAGGACACACACAGTCACAAAGTAAAGGTACAGAAAAAAATACTCCATGCAAATGGAAGCCAAAAAAGAGCAGAGGTAGCTAAACTAAGACAAAGTAGACTTTAAGTCAAATCCTATAACACAAAAAGAAGGTCATGATATAATGATAAAGGAGACTATTCACCAAGAGGCTGTAACAATCATAAATATATATATCTATATTATATATAGATATACATAGGCACAGAATATATATATATATATAGGCACAGAACATTATAGCACCTAAATATATGAAGAAAATACTAAAAGATATGAGGGGTTAAATAGACAACAACGCAAATACCATAGACGAATTCAACACCCCACTTTCAACAATGGATAGATCACTCAGATAAAATCAATTAGGAAACACTGGACACGAACCCTACTTTAGACTGAATAGACCTCAACAGACATATACAGAACATTCATCGGAGCAACAGAACACAAATTCTCAAGGGCACATGGAATATTCTCCAGGATAAATCATATGTTAGGCCACAGAACAAGCCTAAACAAATTTTAAAAGATTGAAATTATACCAAACATCTTCTCTGACAATAGTAGTCTGGATTAGAAATCAATTAACAGAAGGGAAACTAAGGAAATTGCAAAAATGTAGAATTTAAACAATATAATCCTGCCCAGGTTCTATATAAATCTTAGGAGTATTTTTTTCCTACTTCTGTAAAAAAAAAAAAAAAAAAGTGCCATTGAAATCTTCATAGACTTTGCATCATATTTATAGTTGGCTTTTGATAGTATGGACATTTCAACAATATTAATTCTTCTAATCCATGAATATGGAATACCTTTCCATTTATTTATCTTTTTTTCCCCATCAATGTCTTGTAGTTTCCAAAGTGGTGATTTTTCACCTCTTTGGTAAAATTTGTCCCCAAATATTTTAGAGTATTTGATGCTATTGTAAATGGGATTGATTTTGTTATTTCTTTTTCAGAAAATATGTCGTTAGTGTATGGAAATGATACTGAATTTTCTATATTTTGTATTCTGTAACTAAACTGAATTTGTTCATTAGTTCTGGGTTTTTTTGGAGGAGTCCTTAGGATATGCTACATATAAAATCATATCAACTGCAAATATGGACATTTTTAGTTCTTCCTTTCCAATTCTGATGCTTTTTATATCTTTTTACCTGATTGCTCTAGCTAGGATTCCAAAACTATGTGCGAAAAAAAAAATGGTGAAAGTGGGCACACTGTCTTACTTCTGATCTTAGAGGAAAAGCTTTCAACTTTTTACTAGTAAGTATCATTTAGCTGATGGTTTGTCATATATGGCCTTTATTATATTGAGATGTGTTGCTTCTGTGGCTAATTTGTTATGTGTTTTATTATAAACATGATGTTAAATTTTGTCAACTGCTTTTTCTGGGTCTATTAAGATGATCATATGATTTGATTTTTTTTCCTTTCATTCTATTAATGTGATATGACACACTGATTGATTTTTGTACATTGAACAATCCTTGCATGCCAGGTATAACTCCAACTTGATTATGCTGAATGACCTTTTTAATGTGCTGCTGAATTTAGTTTGCTAACATTTTTTTCAAAATTTTTGCATCTATGTTCATCAGAAACATTGAACTGTACTTTTCTTTTCTAGTAGTATCCTAACTGACTTTAATATTAGCATTATGCTGGCATCATGGAATGCATTTGGGAGTTTTTCCTCCTCTTTGATTTTCTGGAAAGGTATGAGAAGGGCTGGTGAGATTTTAAATAATTTTGTTAAATAAAAGCCATATATACACATTCACTTTGAATTGGACCCCACGAATATGTACCCAGTTGAGTGCAGACAGTGTATCTGGAGGCATAATCTACAGGACTTCAACAAACTTATTTCTCAGACTTCATCTGAAAGTTAACATGTGAATATATATGAAGATAATGAAAATGGATGTAGATGATCCTTCTACTATACCCTCTTCCTCTGCCTGTCTTGCTTGACCTAGGGTAGGGTCATCAAGCTTCTTATGTAACAGATCAAATCACAGCCATATGGTCTCTGTTGCAACTGTTCAACTCTGCTTATTGTAGCACAAAAGAGCCATACACAGTACATAAACAAATGGCGGTAGCTTTGCTCCAATAAACTTTTTTTGAGGAGCAGGCAGTGGCCCAAATTTGGCCTATAGGTCATAATTTTCCAACTCCTAAACTAGAACAGCATTTTTAAGCTTTTTTTCTTCAGTTCAACAGTTCACCATGGTCCCATACCATTTATCCAGCTAGAATTCATATGATTAAAGAAAAAAATATAGTTACATAAGGATATTCATTCATTCTTTCTTTCATTCATTCAATACATTTTTACTGTTGCATGATAAATTTTGGAATAGGTAACAGATAAAACATCTGGAATGAGAAAGAATCATGAATGCTTATGAGAAACCCCCCCTTTCATAAAGCTTTTTGCTTGTTCTGGAAAAAAATTTTTGGTATGTATGGCTCAACACTCGCACTTCATAAAGGAGGGCATCTGCAATAATTGTGGAAGATTAAGAAAAAAAAAAGATTTGGGGCACCTGGGTAGCACAGTCATTAAGCATCTGCCTTCGGCTCAGGGCGTGATCCCGGTGTTCTGGGATCGAGTCCCACATCAGGCTCCTTGACTGGGAGCCTGCTTCTTCCTCTCCCACTCCCCTGCTGTGTTCCCTCTCTCGCCGGCTGTCTCTCTGTCAAATAAATAAATAAAGTCTTAAAAAAAAAAAAAGATCTTCTCTTCCCAACTCAGCAAATCTAAGTAGGCCCACATTTCCACATCTCCTAAATGGTACTTATTTTCCACCCATCCAGCATGTTATTTTGCCTAATATACAGGAGATATTCTAACACCTACCTTCTTTTCTTTTTCTCTTGAGAAAATTAATATGACTCACAGAACTGGTTCCCAGGAGAAATCAATAAAAGGCTAGTTATTAGAGATCTGAGAAACATCAATGGGTCACTAACACCTACTACCACTAATTAACTGTATTCTCACTGGGAAGAAACATATATTTTTGTCTTGGAGGTGATTAGACCACAAAGCAGAAATCAAAATTTTTGAGTTTCTGCACACCTTAGAACAGAACAGGTAGGTCAAAAAAATGCTCCTAATGTTGAGCAGTACTAGAGCAAACTCTCTCTTTTTATACTCCCATTCCACTTTCTCTTTCCTTTCCATTTGTATACTTTCCTTCTGTCACTAGTTATTCCAATCCCTTGAACACTATTCTTACTATTGTAATCACAAAATTATATTATGACCTAAGAAGGAGATATTTCTGAAAGAATTAACATTTATGATATCTCCTTGGTGGGTTGATATCTCAAGAAACTTGTTTCTCTCACCACTTTCTTCATCATCTTATGTGATATTCCATGTTTCCCATTGTGAGGACCAAATATGGTAAATGTCTTGCCCACTCCATTCCCACTCATGCTCTTAACAGACTATACAAATGGAAATGATTATTTGCCCTCATAAGGGGAATGATGGGGTGAGTCAGTTCCCTCCATTTGGCATATTAGATAAAGCATTTGATGATGTTAGCCAATGACTAGGTCAAGAATTAGAGGGAGAATGATAAGAATGAATATGAGTTAATAAAACTGGTGTCCATCAGTTCTGAAAAGGACCTCTATTAGAAGCAAGCTAAAATGGTTAAGAGTACAGATTAAAAGAAAAATTCATGAATATCGTACAACAGTGACAGGACATTGGCAAAATGAGTTTTGGACAGCTTTGCTTCTTTGTGCTTTCAGTTTTAGGTTGGTTATGATTGCTCTTGGCCCCTTAAGGAGTGGGAATTTTCAATCTCTAAAATTGAAAGACCTAAGTTCTATCTGATTTTCTGCATTACCTATTTAAAAAGGTTCCTATGTTCTGAATGTTAAAGTAAAAATATCCAGCAGGGATAGAAACCATATCTTTTGGGACTCTGCCTCCAATGAATTTCTGATTCTTTAACGTTTTCAAAAAAAGAAAAACAACCAAAAAATTTTTAACTGGTTTGAATTCACCTCCATTTCTTCATATATAAATATAAAATACATAAATAAAAATATAAAAATAAATTTTTATATAATATATATACTGCTACGTTCACAAGTGTGATGATAATCTGTTACCATACAACACCATTATAATACCATCAACTATATTCTCTATGGCATACATTTCATACCCATGACTTATTCATTTCATAACTGGAAGCCTATACCTCCCACTCCCTTTACCCATTTCTTTTGTTTTTCCATCTCTGATCTTTTATTTTTTAAAATTTTTTATTATGTTATGTTAGTCACCATATAGTACACCCTTGGTTTTGGTGTAGTGTTCCATGATTCATTATTTGTGTATAACACCCAGTGCACCATGCAATATGTGCCCTCCTTAATACCCATCAACGGCCTATCCCAGTCCCCCACTCTCCTCCCCTCTGAAGCCCTCAGTTTGTTTCCTAGAGTCCACAGTCTCTTGTGGTTCATTCCCCCTCTGTTTACCACCCCCTTCGTTCTTCTCTTCCTTCTTCTACCAATCTCCCTGCTTTTTCTTATGTTCCATAAATGAGTGAAACCATATGATAATTGTCTTTCTCTGCCTGACTTATTTCACTTAGCATCATCTCCTTCAGTACCATCCAATTTGCTGCAAATGTTGGGTAATCATTCTTTCTGATGGCTGAGTAATATTCCATTGTATATATGGACCACATCTTCTTAATCCAGTCATCTGTTGAAGGGCATCTCGGCTCCTTCCACAATTTAGCTATTGTGGACAATGCTGCTATGAACATTGGGGTGCATATGGCCCTTCTCTTCACTACATCTGTATCTTTGGGGTAAATACCCAGTAGTGCAATTGCTGAGTCATAGGGTAGCTCTATTTTTAACTTTTTCAGGGACCTCCACACTGTTTTCCAAAGTGGCTGTACCAACTTGCATTCCCACCACCAGTGTAAGAGGGTTCCCCTTTCTTCACATCCTCTCCAACATTTGTTGTTTCTTGACTTGTCAATTTTTTCCATTCTAACTGGCATAAGGTGGTATCTCAAGGTGGTTTTGATTTGAATTTCCCTGATGGCTAATGATTTTGAACATTTTTTCATGTGTCTGTTAGCCATTTGTATGTCTTCATTGGAAAAGTGTCTGTTCATATCTTCTGCACATTTTTTGACCCTTTACCCATTTCTGTCCAACCTCTGCCACCCTTGCATCTGGCAACCACCAGTTTCTTCTCCATATTTATGAGTCTATATCTATCTTTTCACAATTTTTATTATAAACCCATGGCCAATATAGAAAAATACAAAATATACATGGTCGACCTTTATAATATTAAAATGACCTAAAATGTCATTATCTAGTGATCTTCTTGAGATGTTGATATATATATATGTACATATTTTTGTAGTGTATACTTATAAAGGGCATATCACATAATACTCACTTGTAAACAATTTTGTCACTTATAATTTAGTGAACATGTCAACAAATCTAAATTTGCATCATTTATAATGGCCACACTCATTTGGGTATTAATCTTATCAAATTCCCCTTTCTGCCTATCTTCTCATATCTTATCTCTTTTAAGTGTACTTTTAAATTTTCACTTTAGATTAAATAATAAATGGATCCAAATATGTATTATATATATATAATATATATTATATACATTATATATATTATATATTATATATATTATATATATTACATATATTATATACATTATATATATTACATATTTTATATATATTACATATATATTACATATATATTTATATATATTACATATATATATACTACATTACATATATGTAATATATATATACATCTTCAACCTTTCTACTTATCCATAGTGATAACAGATATTCCCCTTGAAAAAGTTGTAGCAATTTACTCACCTTCAAATTTTACTCACCAGCATTTTAGCTGACCGAAGCTTCAAATACTTGAAGAAAAGTTCTCATAACCTTTAACTTTAATGACTCTCTGCGGTCCTGTAGTTTTTACATGCTCTTAGTATATCATGATTACACCTAGATTACAAAACCTCTCTCAATACTAGCAAAGTAGGGAGAAGCCCTTTTGCTGAGGCTTTTGACACTCTCTCTTTGGGGTCTGGAGGTTCACTTGATTTAAAGTGTATCATAATTCTCCAAGTGATTCGTTGCAATCACAAGTATTGTAAACTATCAGAGGATTAAGTCTTTTCATTTTATGTAAGCATTCCTCTCAGATTCAACACTCTTTCACTCATTGTCTGGTGACTATTCTATGAGCGATTAATGCCTGAGATTTCACAGGTATGGTAAAAGAATAATCAGTACATTCTGCTAGAATATGTGTGTACAAATACAATTAAGTTTGAACATTCAAATTATAGCTGACTATTCATGATGCAAAAGGTGTTTTCTTGAATATAAAGATAAAAGACTAAAGAAGCACAATGAGTTTGGTAAGAGGCTCTGTACCAGGAGGTGTTACTCTTTGCTCTTAATTCCTCCATATTTCCAAATAATGTTGTTTCCTTCTCTCTCTCTAATCTAACTTTTGATTATCTCCTTTCTCCTATTCATTTATCTTCCTTTCACCCACCCTCTCTGTATGTTTTCCAACGTCACATTTTGGCATTTGCAACATGGTTCCTACAAAAGCATTGATGGGCAAACAACACATCAATGTTCAATATTCATATTTCTCAATTCTTCCTTACTTTCTACCTTTAGAATACTTCAGCATCTTCCCTACTGATTGAGCCAATGGATGCAACAAATGACTCTGTGGTATCTGAATTTGTATTGATTGGACTTTCAAATTCATGGAAGATGCATCATTTTCTCTTTTGGTTCTTCTCTGTGTTCTACATGGGAATTATCCTGGGAAACCTCCTCATTGTGTTCATGGTAATTATGGACTCATTTACACACACTCATGTACTTCTTATTGGCCAACCTCTCTCTACTTGATCTAGGTCTGTTCTCTACCACAGTACCCAAAATGATCTCTGATCTTTTCACTGACTGCATCTTTTCTTTTCCAAAATGCATGATACAGATATTTTTTATTCACGTTATGGGTGGAGTTGAGATGGTGCTGCTCATAGCCATGGCATATGAACAGTACACTGCAATCTGTAAGCCTCTCCACTACCTGACCATCATGAGCCCCAAAATGTGTTTCCTTTGTAGTGGCTGCCTGGATAGTGGGGATAATCCATGCTGTCTCTCAGTTTCTTTTTGTCATAAATTTGCCCTTTTGTGGCCCTAATGAAGTAGATAGTTTCTACTGTGATTTTCCTTGGGTCATAAAACTTGCTTGTGTAGACACTTACAAGCTAGAGTTTGTAATCATCGCTAACAGTGGGTTTATATCCATGGCTACCTTCTTCTCTTTAATTACATCCTATATCTTCATTTTGGTCACTGTCCAGAAACATTCTTCAGGGGACTTGTCCAAAGTATTTGTCACATTGTCAGCTCACATCACTGTAGTGATTTTGTTTTTTATGCCATGTATGTTTCTCTATGTGTGGCCCTTCCCTACAACATCACTGGATAAGTACTTGTTCATTGTTGACTTTGCTATCACCCCCGTCTTGAATCCTGCCATCTATACATTACAAAACAAAGATATGAGAGTGGCCAAGAGAAGACTGGGCAAACGGATTGTGGGTCCTAGTGGGATCTCATAATGAATGGAGCAGATCTACATACAACACGAGGCTCACCAAGAACACTGCAAGTCACATGACTGTCATCGTTACTATGGTAAGAACTACTATTTGGAGAAATAGTTCAACAAAGGTCTACCTGTAGCAATTGATTGTTGAGTCAGAGGTGACTTTATTTTGCTAACCACAGAGACTAAATTGACTTCACCTACTTCCATTATGAAGAGTGATGAGAATAGAAAACTGAGCTGATTCGTAAGAATAAACTTAACATTCAGATATTTTCTGGGTGACATTTTCTGGGACCTGATAATTGTTTTTATTCTAAATTATAAATGAATACCTCAAAAATGATAAATATATCTCATAGTAAACTTATGGATTTAGTAGATAAAATGTGACTTTGAGTAAATCAAAATCAATAAATTATATTTTTTAAATTCCTATTTCAATTTTAGTTTAACTTAGAAAAGAACAAAATCAACTATGTTACTTACATTGAGCCCCAAACACAAACTTGACTTTATCAGCATAGGATGATATTTTAGTTTTGCGTTTAGATTTGAGTGATTATAAGTAGAGATAGAATTTCCTTAACACTATCAATACTTTAGATAAATAGAAACCAGGGCTTTTTGCACTTTTGTCTGCCTTTGTATTATTCTAAAAATGTAGTCTTTCCAATATTCAATCACCTGGTTTATTAAAAAAAAAACACAGAAATTATGGCTGTTCCAAAGAAGAATAATCACCCAAGGATATGTATTTAGAGGCCTTGGATTCCTTGAATATGGTTTCTTGGCCAGATAAAACATCCCCCCAAGAGTTTATATATCTGAGTTTGATAGTCTTGGATAAATGTCAAGCCAAAAATGGTAAGGTATATTCAGTTTGAGTGTTTCTACATTTGTAATAAATACTTTATTAAAGTTACACGTAACATTTTTGTTTATTTGTTTCTACTGCTCTCTAAATAAAATACGCTCAATTAAGGAAACTAATGTATATATTTTTGTCCAGTGTATCCCCAGGAAACTTTCCAATAACATCTCTACTTCCTCCATGTAAATTAATCATTAATACATCTTTTAATGTGGGGCGCCTGGGTGGCTCAGTCAGTTAAGCATCTGCCTTCAGCTCAGGTCATGATCCCAGGGTCCTGGATCCAGCCCTGCATCTGGCTCTCTGCTCAGCAGCAAGCCTGCTTCTCCTTCTCCCTCTGCCTGCTGCTCCCCCTGCTTGTGCATGTGCTTGCATGCTCTCTTTCCTTCTGTCAAATAAATAAATAAAATCGTTTTTTTAAAAAAAAACTTCTTTTAATGCTTTGGTATTCTTAAGTTCTTCTTAACTTGATCATTGCTAACCACTCCCTCTTTCAAATATCTCACTGGGCTTCTGAGAAACTAGTCTCCCACTTTTCCTCCTACTCTTTGGGAATTCCTTCCCAGTAGCAGTTTGCTGAGGTTCTCTCAGTCAGCTCCATCACCAAACTCAGTGTTCCTCAGAATTGCACCTTTGGCCTTTTCTCACTTCCTATTCTATCCCTAAGGGACATCCATTCCCTAGGATTTAATTACCATCTAAGCTAAGGGCTTTTATCATTAAGCCGGGCTATTATTTGAGTTCCTACTTCATAAATCTAACTGCCTATACTGACTTGATGATTCAAGGGCATCTCCCACTTAGCAGATCTGAAACTAAACTCATCTCATCTTGAACCTGCTACTCTTTCAGGTCCCTAGTCACAATAAGTAGCACCAATATTTACCCAGTTCCTCAATGTAAAGTCTAGGAGTAATAATGGACTCCTCCTTTCCCGAATCCCTAATATTCATTAAATCTACAAATGCTATTAATTCCAACTTCTAAACAATTCTTAAATATGTCCTCTTGTTCTCTTCCAAATATCACCACTCTTGTCTAAGACTTCATATGTCATTTTTCAAGTAGAATATTAAGTCAGCTGTATGTCTTCCAGCTTCAAATCTTGTTTGCCTTCATTCTCATTATCTACATTCAGAATGAGAGATTTTTTTTTTGAGAGAGAAACAGAGCATGGATGTGCACACATATGCACAGGGGGGAGGGGAAGAGGGAGAGAAAGAGAGAGAGATTCTCAAGCAGGCTCCACACTCAGCTCAGAGCCCAATGTGCGGCTTGATCGCATGACCCTGAGATCGTGACCTGAGCCAAAATAAAGAGTCCAACACTTAATCGAATGAACTACCCAGGCATCCCAGATTTTTTTGAAATATAAATCTAAACATGTGATCCTCTACTTAAGACCCTTCACATGCTTGCCACTACTCTTAAATTAAAATACAAACTACTTTTCAAGATTTATCAGGCCATCCAAGACCTGGCCCTCAACCTCCCCTCCAGCCTCAGATGACAACATGCTCTTGAGAATTCATTCTTTGAAAGAATGGCCAATTATTCTGTCTGAAACATTTGTCCTTTATGCTTTGCCTATTAACATTTATTCATTCTTTAAATCTCAGTTTCAACATTATTTTATCAAGAAACAATTCCCAGAACCTGAGTCCAGGAGAGCTCCTTCCATTGTATATTACTATAACACTCCCCAGTATCACTTCTGTAACATTAGCCATACTCATAATTTCTTATCTGTTTTATGTCTTCCTCATTACATTTTAAATTCCATGTGAGGAGGGGCTGTGTCAATGTTTACTGCTATCACATCAGTACAACAGTATATAAAATCTTCGATGGATATTTATCATTAAATAAATGAACAAAACCAACAGTTTAAAAACAGTAGTGTTGAATAATTTATTGATTAGTATCTGGGCTTTCTTCTTAACTTTTATTTTATACATATTTTTAAGATTTATTTATTTTAGAGAGAGAGAGAGAGAGAGAGAGAGAGAGGGTGAGCCGGGGGGGGGGGGGGCAGAGGGAGAGGAAGAGACTCCTCAAGCAGACTTCCTGTTGAGCACGGAGCCCAACACAGGGCTCCACCTCAGGATCCATGAGATCATGATCTGAGCTGAAATCAAGAGTCAGCCACTTAACTGACTGAGCCATGCAGGCACCCCTCTTAATTTTTGTTTTAGATAATTATAGATTCACATCAAGCTACAACAAATAACACAGAGATTCTACGTACCCTTTATCCACTTTCCCCCATGGGAGAGCCTGTAAACGTATAGTTCAGTATTACAACCAGAGTATCGATGTTAATACAGTCAAGATGCAGAACATTTGTATCAGCACAAAGTTTCCTTCTGCTGCCCTTTTGTACCCACACCCACTTCATCCCGCCCCTCCCTTCCCTGATCCCTGGGAACTGCTAACCTGGTCCCCATTTTTATCATCTTGTCATTTCAAGAATGTTATATATATAGAATCATAGAGTAACTTTGGGGGATTGGCTTTTTTCTCTTGGCATAATTCCCTTGGAGATTCTTTTCACCTGTTGAAGGACAACTGGGTTGTTTCCAGTTTGGGGCTACCATGAGTAAAGTAGCTATAAACATTTGAGTACAAGTTTTTGTATGAATGTACATTTTCATTTCTTTGGAATAAATATCCAGGAGTAAAATTGCTAGATCATATCAAACTTGTAGTTTCTGTTTTTTAAGAAACTGCCAAACTGTTTCCCAGAATGGCTGTAACACTTTACCCTCCTACCAGCTATGCAAGACTGACCCAATTTCACTGTATCCTCACCACCACATGGTGTCGTCACTATTTTTTTTTTTAATTTAGCTATTCTGATAGGTGGGAAGAGATCTCTCATTGTGGCTTTACTCTTCATTTCGCTTAATGAGGTTGAACATCTTTTTGTGTGCTTATTTGTCATCTGTACATCCTCTTCAGGGAAAAATATCTCTTCACGTCTTTTATACATTTCCTAACCGGATTGGTTTAAATGCTGTGTTCTGGGAATTCTTTATATATTCTGAATACTAGTCCTTTGTCAGATCCATGTTTTGCAAAATGTTCTTCCTCTATGTAATTTGTCTCTTCATCTTCCAAACGGTTTTCCCAGAGTAAAAGTTTTTAATTTTGATGAAGTCCAATTTCTCATCTCAGTGTTGACATCCACTAACTTTTTTCATTTAGTTTGAAATCTTTCCAGTTATTGCTCTGACAAATGATTTTTTCATTGCGATTAGGACAATTGCATGTTATGTTATGAGATTCTGAATCTTATTTAAATCTTCTGTTTTAACTCATTGTTAGTAATACCACTCTGGCAGGGGGGAAGGGAGCACAGTCTCACCACTACCAGTGAAGGTAGAAGTCCAGGGGTACACTTGTTACAGACAGCTGGGAGTTCCAGGGCCCCACACAGTCCCCACTGACCCTGCCATGGGGGTGGCCTCACTATCACTGGGCAATAGGGGAAGTCTCAACTCTCTATTAGAATCTCCTCAGACACAACCTCGCAGGGAGAGGAGAAGTGCCTCAATACTGCTGAGTGGGGATAGAAGTCCAGGCTCTCACATGGTCTTCAATAATACCATGGGGGTAGTTTGGGGGCCTTCTTACAAGATGGCAGGGGTGAAAGCCCCAGCCTCCTTACCAGCCTTCTCTGACGCCAGCCTGCTGAAGGGAAGATAGAGGGTGCCCTGTTACAGCCCTGTGAGGGTAGCAGTATAGATGCCCACTGAATCTTTGCTGGTGTAGGTAAACATGGGGCCACAGCTTGTCTGTGCTATTTGGCTGGAGAAGAACAGTTATTGTCTAAAACTTTCCTATCTTGCTACGTTTCCCTTCTCCTGGACCCTGGTTTAGTGAGAACAGGCTTTTATTGGGACTTTTAAAAAACTCTGTCCACCAGCACTTCCTGGTTCCCTCCTTCTTCAACTCTGAGGGAGTGTGTAGTAGGGGAGAGGGGGCTTGCCTTAGAGAGTAGAAACAACTGCTTTCCAGCTGCTCACTGTGGTCCATTGTCCCTTGTTCATTAGGCCTTTCACTGGTGGTCCACTATTGGGACTTCCTCCTGGGAGATGTGGGACTGTGTCTGCTCACTCTCACCATCAGCCTCTGTGCTGTCAGCCAGCAGGACCTGCACCTGGTACTGTAGCATGTAGCCAGCTGTGCATAAAGTGCTCCAGCTCCTCCATCTCCTGGGAGGAGGAGGCTGATACTGCAGAGGTGTTCCTCATCCCTCCAGCTCAGTGACCTGGGTTGAGGTCAGGTTCCTGCTCAGGCTGCTCTTAGCCCTAGTCCAGCAGTGGGGGAAGGGGGTTGGAAAGGGGAAGGGGAGAGCAGGCCCCAGAGAGCCACCTCCTGCCCCAAGTTCCCTCCCCACTGCCCTATGGGCTTCCTTTTTATATTTGCTTAGTCATAGGATTAAAGTACTTAATCCCCTTTTCTTTCCTTTTTCTCAATTGATTTTCTAAATTTGTCAATTCTCTGCAGTGAAATCTACTGGTAAGTTTCTTTTTGCTGGCTTCAGCCAGTTTAAATCTTGAGCGAACTTTAGCTGGGGCAGCCTGTAAATCAGTGGACTCAATCCTCTCTGATACTTTTAGTTCTCATAAGCTCTACATTAACATCCCCTACTCTTCTGTTAGCTCAGCAGCCTTCTCCACTGCCAAGCAAACCCAAGATCCATGCCCCAAGGGATTGCTCTCAAATCACAGTGTGCTCTATGCCTGGCTGGAGAATTTCCTAGGGCTTTATTTCTGCCTAGATTCTCCCTAATTCATCTTAATATGCTATTCTGTCTGGTATCCAGTTGGCCATTTAGGACACAGGCATCTCAGGACAGAAGTGCGTTGACATGATAGAATGATTTATGGGGCTGTGGAGTGTTCACTGCATTGCAGTAGCCAGTGGGGCAGGGAGGCAACAAGAGAAATTTTCCTCTAATCTTAGAGTAGTTGTGTTTCTTCCAAACAACTAAATTATTTTACTTCATCATATATATACCAATTCATGTCACTGACCATGCATTCCTATTTATTTTTAAATATTTCTGCCCACATTATTCTTCAGTTTGTATCCTTACACATTTTGGAATGTATATTCTGCAGCTATTCTAGAGAATTATGATTTTCCATTTTCTCAACAAGAAAAAATAAAATACAACTCTAAACAAACACAACTCAAAGATAGAGCCTTGACACTTTGGGACCCCATGATAGACTAGAGATCAGATTCTTTGTATTTACATATCAAATATAGATAAGCCTTACTTCTTTACAGAAATACACTAGGCTTGTTTCAATACCTTGTCACAAGTCTTATGAATGAGTATCTCCCTCAGGTAAATATGCTCTTCTTACAAACACTCCAAATAACCTCCTATATTTTCCTCTTTTGTGTTTGCATCTGTTTTCCACTGATCTCTTCAGAAATTGATCCAATAACGTACAAATTTTAGTTCTATCCAGTCAACTCAGGAAAAATAAAGGTTAAATGCATTCAAGAAGACTTTTATCTTCAACACTCCAAAGCTTGGGACTGCAAGTAAACCTACAGAGGTAAACATTGGCTATAATTGATAACATGAAAGTGATCTATTTATTCCCCTACTGTCAGTTGTAAGAATTATCTTTACGTATCAGGGATTTTACATCTATTTCAAGTTTGGTACTACAAGTTTAGGTATGTCTGTCCACTCAGGATATGTTTTTACACCCTCATCCCCTCATCTCAGTGCTTCTAAGCACTTCATCCCAAAGATCATGCAACTATATAGGGATATTTTTACACAAACCGACATATTGCCTCAAAATCTTCTCTCTTTCCCTCTGTTGCATTACCAAGCAATTTCTTTTTCATTATTTCTCTCATGGGGAAACCAATGTGACTCAAAGATTTAGTCCCCCAAGAGAAACTAATAATGGGCTCGGTATTGGCCTTCTCTGAGACAACAATAGGTCACTCTCTTGTGTATCTAATTAGCTTATTTCCCATTTTGAAGAATCATCTATAGCTTTGACTTTGAGGGAAGATTATGTATAGAAAGTAAGACTGAGCTCTCTGAATTTCTATTCTTCCAAAAATGTAAATCCTGTGGCTGAACAGGCAGGTAGGAAAGATGCTTTTTAATTATAAAACTGCACCTATCATGGTTGTGTCCCTCTCTCTCTCTCCCCCTTAATTCTGCTTCAGCATCTGTTTCTTTGTAAAATATTAGTGTCAGAAATACTCTCCTTTTGAAATATTTTTGTCCTTTTACTCTACACCATCACTCTCTTACTCTCAAATTTCAATCACTGCATTGCATTGTCTTATCAAATCGATTCTACATACTGACACATAGACACATACACACACACACAACTTTTGATATGTTCAATTTGTTCCCTTAGTGTGAAAATTTTTCAGATTCATGTGTTTCTGATTTTTGTGGTCTCCAAGTCATTTTAAACTTTTTTTTTTCACGGTGTAAAACAGACATCTGGCCTCAGCTATTCCTGCCCTATTTGAGAACCAAATTCTGTTTTAAACAAAAGGAAGGAAGTCTCAATTCTCCACCTCCAGGATTCTGGTGTGGTTCCCTCTCCTTCAGTATTACTTTCCTCCACATTTGAAGGAACCAGCCAATGCCTAGTCTGAGAGGCTATTCTCAGAGTCAGAAGTCTTCTGGCCCCGTGCCAGGGGATGGTACAGAGGAGCTGGTAGCTATAAGTTCTAAGATGGAATGGTTCAAGGACTAACAGGTTGTGTGAAGAAACAGGAAAGGGGGTTAGCAAGAGAAATTCCCAATGGCAAAAAAAAAAAAAAGTCTTTCAGGAAGGTAAGCCAATTTTATTTTAAATGAATAAAAACTGAGGGTTGACAAACCACTTCCAATTAGGTTACAGTGACCCTTTCAAATATAAATACTCAATACACTATTGAGAAAGACCATTGGACTGGAAGTTAGGCTGACTTCTAGTTCTGGCCCTGTGAATGTATTCCTGTGAACACTTTGGCCAGCCATTTACCCTCACGGGGTTGGCCCTCTACCTGTAGAATGAAGTGACTGAATAGGTTCTCTCAAAGTTCTTTCCCACTTCTATACAAATCTATAATTCTGATCATCTTGTTTGTTTAATATGTATCTATATTTCTTATTTAATGATGGGTCTTCTCAGGCTCTGAATGACTGGAAAAGTTTACATCTCCAAGAGGAAGGATAGCAAAATCTATGGGGACTTGACTTCTGCCAAATTCCTGAGAGCTTCACAAAGTCACCAGGGTTTTCTAAAGAGGCAGAGAAACCAAGTGCATCGTCTTTTTCTCTCTCAGATCCTGAGGATTTCCTCATCAGTGACACATGCTAATTCCAGATGTTTGTAATAAAAAGGGCAGAAATTTCTTCACTCATTTAAATACTCACTTTTTATGTATATATAACTGGACTATACCAGGAAATACAAGTTTATGGAGAAGATATTATTAAATCAATTTCTCTATATATTTGTGAGGGCTACTGTTTTGTTTCTTCTATGAACAATTTAGTACCTATTTCTAGGAAATTCATTCATCACATATTTCCTGGGCTTTTTCTATGTGCCAGCCGCTGTTTTAAAAGGCAGGTGATGTAGTGTTAGACAAAGCAGAAAGGGTGCCTATATCAAAAACTTTAATTTTATATTATGAAAATCTATGAATACTAGAATGAGGGTAAGCCAAATAGTACCTGAAGGCAAAACAGATGCTTTTGGTTACTTCCTAATTTTTTTAGAGGTGATTCACCTGCCAGTTCACTGAGGCATCATGTTCAACCACTCTATTCTACCAAACCCTACTGCCACACCCATGATTCACGTGCTTAAAGTCCTGTCTTCATCTCAGTGGTTATTTTCCCTACAGCCTTACTATTACTTTCCATCCTTCCAGTCAAAATATACCTAAAGCAGTGAATGGAAACCCAAGTAAAGTTCTCACCCAGGTGTTTGTAATGTATCGATGTGTGTTGATTTAAACTATGACAGGCACCTAAGCAAAGATGTGCAATGTTCTACCAATGCCTTTCTTTGATCATCGATTTATCCTCCCTATTTGACCTTTAGGAATTTATTTCTTCTCTTCACCCTCCTTTTATTTTCTTACACTCCTTCCCATTGATCTTCATTCTTCCCCTTTATTTATGTGTTCCTTCCTACCTGTCCTTTACACATGCTACCGACTCTGACTCCACCACATTGAATACACTCAGTTCCATATTTTCCATTGTGACTGTCCACAGTATAATAATTAAAGTTCATAAACAGATTATATTATATGCTATAAATGGAGGTTTAGAGACTTTAGGATTATAGGTTTATGTAGTGTGGGATTTTCCTGTTTACAAAAATTATCATTCAAACTCTAATGCAAACACCATTTCAGCAGTATAAACCTAACAGTAATATATACACATAAAAAACAGACTTCAAATGTGTATTAACTGTTATTATGTTAACTGTTATTTTTCTATACTCATTTCTAATTGCTTATTTTATTATTCTTGATTATATTTTCAAAAGGTTATCTATTTTTTGTTTTTTTTTAACTTTTTTATATGCTCATATACACTCCTCCAATTTTCTAGGAGTCAATACGTATTATTTTTGGTTTTAATTTTTATTGCTCTATTTAACTTGAATTCCACGAGTTTAATTTTTGCATCCTTTTCTAACTTCTTAAGTTGACTCATTATCCCACGTACTTGAATAAATAAGAGCAATTTAAAGCAATAGATGGCCAATGAGTGCATCTTTGCTCATACTACCAAACCCATGCTCTGGGCTCCCATTATTTTGTAAATAATTTACTATCAATTAAATAAAAGATCTGTCAAAAACCAATTTAAATTATCAACATTTAACACATCCTGTGAAGCACTCCTCAAAGTTAATTCCTTCTCTCATTTCTTTCAGGTCACTTTAGAGTCTTCCCTTCCTTATGATTCAATGGACCAAGGAAATGGCTCTGTGGTAACTGAGTTCATGTTACTGGGACTTGCACAATCCTTGGGAATGCAGGTTTTCCTTTTTCTCTTCTTCTCTTTGTTCTATGTGGGAATTATCTTGGGAAACCTCTTCATTATGTTAACAGTGATTTTTGATTCTCACTTACACTCCCCCATGTATATCCTGCTGGCCAACCTATCACTCATTGACCTGGGTCTTTCATCCACCACAGTTCCTAGGATGATCTCTGATCTTTTCAGTGGTTGCAAAATCATTTCCTTCCATAACTGCATGATACAAATGTTCTTTATTCATGTCATGGGAGGAGTTGAGATGGTATTACTCATAGCCATGGCATATAACAGGTACACAGCCATTTGCAAGCCTGTCCACTATCTAACTGCTGTGAATCCTAAAATGTGCATGCTTTTGATAGCGGCTGCTTGGATCATTGGGGTGATTCATGCTGTGTCTCAGTTTGTTTTTGTCATAAATTTACCTTTCTGTGGCCCTAATAATGTGGGGAGCTTTTATTGTGATTTTCCTAGGGTTATTAAACTTGCATGCATGGACACTTACAGACTATAATTTGTGGTCACTGCCAACAGTGGCTTCATATCTATGGATACCTTCTTTTTCTTAATTGTATCATATATCTTTATTCTGATCACTGTCTGACAACATTCTTCAAAAGATTTATCCAAAGCATTCGTTACTCTGTCAGCTCACATCACTATAGTGGTTTTGTTTTTGACTCCGTGCTTGTTTCTCTATGTGTGACTTTCCCTACCAAGTCAGTGGATAAATTTTTTGCCATTGTGGACTTTGTCATCACTCCTGTATTAAATCTTGACATCTATACTTTAAGGAACAGAGATATGAAGGTGGCAACGAGAAGGTTAAGTCGACAAGTTGTAAGTTCTAGGGAGATGCCATAAGAAATTTCATTGGTAAGAGCACAAGATGAATGTCGTGGACCATCACGACCCTTGTGATCACCATGAACATTATGGATTATGTACAATTCATTATCACCTTTAAAAAACTGAGAACTCTACATAAAAGAGGTATTGAATTAAAGAACTTCACTTTCAAATAGAGCTGCAGTAATTTCTGTTAAGTATGAAAAATAAAGTGTTATATATTCCTACTGACCTATGAAATTAAATCGCAATTTCATCAATGACCACACTCAATTTTCATGTAATTGTTTTATATCTCTATGTAAATACAAACATGTACATATGATTGAGCTTTATCAGTACCTTCATACTGATTATAAGCATCACTAGGAATCAATTAATATTTCTTATGGAAATTATGTGGATCCAATGGATAAAGTATGAGTTTATACAAACCAGCAGCCATTAAAAATCGAGAAAGAAGTATTTCTCATCCTAATTATAGTTTAAGTTAAATAAATAGGCAGGGAACACTATGCTACAACTCTTAAGAATTGTTTTCAGTCTTTGATTGTCAATGTCTACTTTAGAAATAGATTCTACTGTTTTGCCTTATGCAAAATTTCTCTATATTCCATTTTTTTTCAACAGCAAATTTCTGTTGTCCTTGCAGTCTTCCTCAAAGCATTTCTTGATTCACCCTAAAAGAGTATCTACAATTATAAAAGTATTTCAAGGATCTTATTACCTAAAAAAAGGTACCCAACTCAGATCTCACCTTATTTAACGTACCTGTATACAAGCCAGGGTGCTTAGGACAAAGAAGATGATTGACATCTTTACTTTTACTTTACTTTTCCAAGAACTTGAGAAGTCTGATGGGTCAAAGAGCACAACTGAGAAATCACTTGGAATGTATTCCTATGACTGATTTAAGAAACATTAATTGTGGTGACTCAGCTCAGTTGTAACTGCTGCACTGTAATTAAAGCTGCTCAATAAAATGGTAAATAATATATGAGACTTTCTTACTATTGGTCAAGGTATTTTTTCCCCTATATTTTATCCCAAAGTGATCATAAATGCTATAAGCTATCTTCTTTGTATAATATCTAAAGCATTATTATTGTCTCCTGAATCCATCTGGATTTTAACCTCAGAACATTATCTTACTGGTTTCACTATGATTCTTTTAAAAAGTCACCTTTAACAGAGAGGGGTGCCTGGGTGGCTCAGTTGGTTAAGTTTCTGCCTTTGGCTCAGGTTATGATCCCAGAGTCCTGGAATCTAACCCCATAGCCCCATGTCAGGCTCCCTGCTCAGCGGGGAATCTGCTTCTCCCTCTGTCCCTCCCCCAGCTTGTGCTCTCTCTCTCTTCAAATATATAAATTAAAATTTAAAAGTCTCCTTTAACAGAGAAAGACAAGAACCATATGATTTCACTGATAGGTGACATCTCAAAAACAAAAAACAAATACAAAACAGACTCTTAAACAGAGAAAAAAAACCTGGTGGTTGCCACGTGGCAGATTGTGGGGGGGGGGATAGATAAAGGGGATTCAGAGGTACAAACATCCAGTTATAATATAAATAAATCACAGAGATGAAAAGTACAGCATATGGAATAAAGTCAATAACATTGTAATAGTGTTCTATGGTGACATATGGTGACTAAACTTAGTTGTACTGAGCACTTAGTATACAAAATTGTCAAATCAATGTGTTATACACTTGAAAGGAACAACACATTGTATGTCAATTATACTTCAATATAAAGAGAATTAAGGGAAATATAAATATAAGGAAATAAAGTTTCATTTGCACAGAAAAAAAATCACCTTTAGATTCAGTGAGGTACTAGAAAAACCTGAGGAAGCCCAGAAATTGTGACAACAGCCCCTGACTCAAGAAGCTTCTGTGTGTGTATCCTCAAGGGAAAACCTGTGAGACTATATGACTTAGTCTCAGTACTCAAACTTCAGCCTGGCTATTTCCAGATCTCCTCACCCGCCTCTGGTCACTCATAAATGGCTCTTAACCAAGTGACTTCCTAAGGAAGACCAAACAGACACACTTTACTCTCTTGGAAATTTTCTGCTTCAAGACAAAGTGCAAAAAGGAAAATCTGTACTCTTCCATCCTTTGAAAACTGCTGTAGTCTCTTCCACATATGAAGGAGGTAGGTGGAATGATGAAAGTGAAGTATATTAGCAGAACTAACCAAAGTGTAGCATTTTATTAATAACGTGATGCTTCTATTAGTAAGAACCCATTTGGCAGAATTCAATTGCGTGTGCATTTTCAAGAAAAATGGAAGGATCCAGAGGTCAATTCAAATACTTAGAAAGTTAGTTTCAATATTAACAAGGATTGACCTTTACAACTTAGTATATGTTATACAAGTGTTCTAAGTGTCAAGTCCTTCTGAATCTTCAAGGCTAATCTCTTCTTTCCTTTCTATTTAAGGATCCTTTTTCCATATACCCAGATGCCATGTTTTCTTACCCACCTTTTCCCCTCCTTCCTGCAATTCCAATATATTCTGGTTTTGGATACTTCTTTCACATAAAGGTTCAAATCATACTCCTAGAGTTGTGGAATGTTGTCTTTGAGAGCTTTTGATCCAATGAGCTCATTTGTAAACAGGAAAACTAAGGCTTGGAGATTCTGAATGACACGCCAAAATCACACTGTAAATTTGTACTAAAATCCCCAAGTCTCCTGACTTTAATCTCGGTGAAACTTATGAAGACTTTAGGTAGTTTTCTTTAAAGAGGGGTAAAAGATATTTAGGACAAACATAACACCCTAAATGTTGAATTTTCAGTTTAATCTAGTACATAGGGAAAGATTTTCTTGTTCATTTGTAGCTGGCTCTTCATCAATGTTACAGCCAATGTGTAAGATTCTGGAGAACTTCTTCAATAAACTTAATGTTTAACTTAGAATCAATAGAATTCTTCTAAAACTCCTTGAACCATTTTTGAAGAATCAGATACTCAAGAGGAGACGATTACAGTGGTGAAGGGTCCCCTGTTAACTGAGAATCCAACATCATCATTCACTGCTCAGTAGTGTACACTCAGGAAATGAGATGTCCTAACTGAGCAGGAAATTCCTTTGATGAAGAGCAGCATATCTGAATTCTTACTTGTTCCATGATATAAAGTCTTTTTGCAGCAAAAGAGAAACCACTGGTGGGCTATCACCTTTGGTATATTTCTTATGGAGATGTGAGTATTGAGTTTGTCCTCTCAGTGAAATGAAATGGTTGCACATAAATAAATACTGAAGTTCCATTCTCTGAGTTGCATACTTTAATTCTTATGAACCACCCTAGACAGTCACATCAGAAATGATCTCACAACAGGAATCCCATCCTCTCTATTGTCAATGATTACTATGATTGTATTTATTACCTGGCTAAACAGAAGTTTAACAGAGGGCTTATGTCTTGTCTTACTATTAGACTTCTCTTTATACTTGAAAATAAAATTAGAATTGCTATGTTCTTAAAGGAACTTGAAAACAGTAATATGGAGCACTAGTAAATAGGGCTAAGGGAAGGATTTGGGATAATGAAGAGAAGAGTGTAATTTCCAAGGGCGATGCAATAACCATGATTAAGGAAGTGTGGATAACAAATATTACTATTCCTCCAAGAGATTTGGTAAGAATAACACATATAATTTCATACCTCCCTAGGACACATCAATTTCAACAATTACTCAGAATTTGTTAGAAATGTATTAAATAATTGCACATAATTCTTCCATAGTTCTGTGCTGTATTCATACTAACACACAAATCCCTTAGCAGGCATTCCAGAATCCTTTTTCAATTGTATCTCCAATTAAACCCCTTCACATTTTCTCTCATGTAGATTTTTGGCATTTTTCTCACTTTTCATTTCACCTCTAAATCACCTTTCTTTTATCCTTTTATTTTCCTGCTATTTTATTTATTTTTCTTCTATTTTTCATCTTTAATTTTATTTTGGATTAACTCTTTTTCTTCTAAGCATTTCAGTATCACTAAATGATAAGTATAAATTCCATTCTCTATAAGGCCTTATAACCTTTACATTCTTTTCTAGAATCTCATTTATTTTAACTTCCCCTAAGACTGGATCTCTACATCTGTCTTAGCTCTCATGTTTCTATCCAAACTTCTCAGAGACTATGAAAATTATTTTGGAATTCTGTCCCTCACTCATGCCCCATAGACTATTAGGCTAGTGGGCATTTTAAGAATTTTTGAGCCAGTGCATTCATTCTAAAGACGGGAAAACAGAAGGATACAGAGAACTGAAATTCAATCATCTTGTTATGATTGTTATTTCTAGAATGCAAGTAAAATTCTTTAATGATTATTGGGGAGCTGGGGTTTCTCTATGAATCAGAAGGTGATAAATCTTACTAGTAATAATTACCTAAATCCCTTGTGCACTCACTAAATACAAAAACTGTGCAAAACACTTTACTTTTACTACTTCTTTTGAAATTCATAATAACCATAACAATTGAATATCATTAGTATCCACATTTGTAAAAATGGTAAAAATAGGTCTTAAATATGGTGAGTCCAACGTCCACAGACTATATTCAAAACTTGTACACTACAAATTGCCTCACTTAGCAAAACTGTGAATAAGGATTTGCCTTAGTTTGATAGACAGGTTTCCAACAATCTTAATATAAAATTATTGTGATGGGCTACAAAGCCACTAAGAATACTTTTTCAAAAGTACATGTCTTAAAATGCCTTTGTAAACGCAAACATCATATAACATTGCATTTATTTAAGAGCTAAGATAGTATCTACAGAATATAAACTGTTTTGGAGCTCAAGGGAAAAGGACATAAATTTAGGGTGGTGGTAGAGACTTAACCTAGCAGAGACAGCAGCATGAACAAAGGTACTTTATTAGGAATAAGCCTAGCATTAGTGGAAATACTAAGAAGACTTGAATAACTGGACTATAAGGCATTGTCTGGGGAGGAGTGTGGGTTTAGACTGTGTGCATTTTTAATAAAGTGGATTACTTTCTTACTCCATACACAAAAATAAATTCAAAATGGATTAAAGACCTAAACATGAGACCTAAAATCATAAAAATCCTAGAGGAGAACACAAGCAATAACTTCTTTGACATACATCATAGCAACTTTTTACTACATGTCTCCTGAGGCAAAGGGAACAAAAGCAAAAATAAACTATTGGGAGTACATCAAAATAAAATGCTCTGCATAGCAAAGGAAACAATGAACAAAACCAATAGGCAACCTATGGAACGGGAGAGGATATAAAGGGTTAGTATCTAAAAATACATAAAGACCTTATAAAACTAAATACCCAAAAAACAATAATCCAATTTAAAAATGGGGAGAAGACATGAACAGATGTTTCTTCCAGAAGACATACAGATGACCAGAAGACACATGAGGAGATGTTCATCATCACTTGCATCAGGAAATACGAATCAAAAGAAAAATGGGATATCACTCCACACCTGTCAGAATGGCTAAAATCAACAACAGAAAAAACAACAGGCGTTGGCAAGGATATGGAGAAAAAGGAACACAGGTGCACTGTTGGTGGGAATGCAAACTGGTACAGCCACTCTGGAAAACAGTATGGGAGGTTCTTCGAAAAGTTAAAAATAGAACTACCCAATGATCCAGAAATCACACTACTGGCTATTAACCAAAGGAATACAAAAACACTAATTCAAGGGATACGTGCACCCCTGTTTATAGCAGTGTTATTTACAGCAGCCAAGGTATGGAAGCAGCCCAAGTGTCCATACACTGATGAATGGATAAAGAAGAAGTGGTATATAGATATGCACAATGGAATATTATTTGGGCATAAAAACGAATGAAATCTTGCCATTCACAATGACATGGTCCATGGAGCTACAGAGTATTATGCTAAATGAAGTAAGTCAGTCAGAGAAAAACAAATACTATATGATTTCACTCATATGTGTAATTTAAGAAAGAAAACAAATGAGCAAAGGGAAAAAGAGAAAGAGAGACAAACCAAGAAACAGACTCTTAACTATAGGGAACAAACTGATGGTTACCAGAGGTGAGGTGGGTAGGGGAATGGGTTGCATAGGTGATGGGGATTAAGGAGTGCACTTCTTGGAATGATCACTGGGCAATGAATGGAATTGTTGAATCATTGTGTTGTACACCTGAAACGAATAAAATACTGTATATTAACTAACTGAAATTAAAATTAAAACTTAAAACCAAATAAATCAATAAAACACATTATACAACCACACACAAAAAAGAAAACATTAATTTGTTCAAAAAAGAAAAATGACAGTCATGTACCAGAATCTCATGTCTTATGTTACCTATGAGGTTACCCAGCTCTCTGGGACTTGGGTCCAGGAGCCCATTCAGAAGAGAGCCCTCTTCTTCTCCCCAAGTATTGGGCAGCCCTGTCCCTGCCCCAGAGGCACCCGCCACTTGCAGCTGTGCAATGATGACCCATCTGTTTTGCTACCCTGGTTTCTTGCCTTTCTGGGTGTTGAGGTCTAACACAGAGGTTGTGTTTACAGTTTAGAAACCTGTATTCCTTGTGGAGGGAGGGATACAGTATCCATTGCTTTACATATTCAATAAATATCCTTTAATATTTAAAAAAAAGTAAAATCTTTTTTTTTTTTAAAGAGATTTGAAAGACACATTAAATGAAAAAATGGTCAAGACAAACTACAGTGTTCTGGAATGGATATTTGGAAGATAAAGCTAGAAAAAAAACTGGGATAGGCTGGTGATGGGTATTAAGGAGGGCACATACTGCATGGTGCACTGGGTGTTATATGCAAATAATGAATCATGGAACACTACATGAAAAACTAAGGATATACTGAATGGTGACTAACATAATAAAAAATTATTATTAAATAGATAAATAAATAAAATAAATAAATCTTTAATAAAGAAAAAAGAAAAAAATGCAAGGACATTTTTACTGGAACAGAATCATGGCTCCTTTTGAGGAGAAAGGTGGTTGTAATTTGGATGAATCACAGAGATTTCTGTGATGGGATACCTAACATAGTTCTACATCTTCACTTGGGTGATGATTACTTTACAAAATTTGATTAAGCTATAAATTTGTTTTCTGCCATTTTCTGTATGTTTCATCTTTTGACTGAAGAATAACAAAATCAAAGTCAAACTATGGTGAATGAGTGGTAGCATAAAACCTCTCACCCATAAGCACCCTTGTCTAGAGACCTACATTTAACTACCATTCATAAAGGCTACGAGCAGCAGTGTACATGTGTTTTTTTTAAATACTGAAACACAAAGAACAGCAGAAATTGTGCTCCTTCACCTGAGGGCATAAAGCAACTATATCTTCAGGGAGTCAGAACAACTCAGAAAGTTTCTGTCTGCTGCATAATTCTCCCCTGTGTACTGAGTTACACAAAATACTGCCATCATAAAAGCAGCTAATTAACAGCAATAATTGTGTTTGGGTAGTGACCAAATTCACCTCAGAGACTTGGTGTTGCCAGCCAGAAATCAGACTGCTTTGGGAATTGTCTCCTAGAATCATGTTGGTTTTCTAAAGGAAGTTAAGAAGAAAAGTGGTTAATGAGTCACCTGGGGGGTGACATCCTTTTCTGTAAATTACCATCTCCTTCCCCTAGTAAGATTTGTTTTTTCATGGGGTACATGGGTGGTTCAGATGGTTAAGCAGCTGCCTTCAGCTCAGGTCATTATCTCCAGGTCCTGGAACCAGGCCCTGAGTCCAGCTCCATGCTCAGTGGGGTGTCTGCTTCTTCCTCTCCCTCTGCCTATCCCCCCGCCCATGCGCTCTCTCTCTCTATCTCTCTGTCTGTATCTCTGTCTCAAATGAATAAATAAAATCTTTCTTTAAAAAATGATTGAGAGAGTCTCTGGTTTCTGAGTTTGTATCACTGGAACCCAGTTTTGGGAAACTAAAGTTTTTCTCATGTTGATATTCTCCTTGATCTCTTTAGGGATCATCCCAGGAAATCTCTTCATTTTCTTTTTAGTAATTTTAGATTCCCTTAGCATTATCTCCTCCAGTGCTGTCCATGTTGCAGCAAATGTTGAGAAATTGCTCTTTTTGATAGCTGAGTAATATTCCATTGTATATATCGACCACATAATGCTAAGTGAAATAAGTCAGGCAGAGAAAGACAATTATCATATGGTTTCACTCATCTATGGAACATAAGAACTAGGAAGATCGGTAGGAGAAGAAAGGGATAAAGAAAGGGGGGTAATCAGAAGGGGGAATGAAGCATGAGAGACTATGGACTCTGAGAAACAAACTGAGGGCTTCAGAGGAGAGGGGGGTGGGGGAATGGGATAGGCTGGTGATGGGTAGTAAGGAGGGCACGTATTGCATGGTGCACTGGGTGTTATACGCAACTAATGAATCATTGAACTTTACATCAGAAACCAGGGATGTACTGTATGGTGACTAACATAATATAATAAAAAAATAATATTATAAAAAAAAGTAATTTTAGACTCCCATTTACATTTTCCTATGTCCTTCCTCCTGGCCAACTTGTCCCTCACTGATACGGACATTTTTTCCTTATTACAGACCTAAGATGATTACAGACCTTTCAATCAATACAAGATAATTTCTTTCCAAAGCTGCATGACACAGATATGCTTCATCCACATCATGGGAGGAGTGGAGATGGTGTTACTCATAGCCATGGCATTTGACAGGTACACAGCAATCTGTGAGCCTCTTCATGACCCGAACATCAGGAATCCTACAATATGTGTTTCATTTGTGACTACTAGCTGGGTACTTGGGGTGATCTACATATGTCTCAATTTGTTTTCATTATGAACTTGTGTTTTGTGTTCCTAATAAAGTAAAACCTTCTATTATGACTTCCCTAGAATCATAAAACTTGCATGCATATATGGAGACAAGTTGGAATTTACTGCTGCTGCCAGCAGTAATGTCATGAGTATGAGCACCTTCTTTCTGCTAATCCTTCCTGTATCTTCATTTTGGTCACTGTCTGGAAATGTTCTTCAAAAGACTGATCCAAAGCACTTGTCAGTGGGTCAGCTCACATCACTGTGGTGGTTCTATCTTTCAGTCCATACATATTTCTCTATGTCTGACCTTTCCCCACATCGTCAAGTGATAATGCCTGTTCCTTGTTGACTTTGCTATCACCTGTGACTTGAATCCTGCCATCTATACATTACAGAACAAAGACATAAAATTAGCAAAAAGAGATTGAAAAAGCAGAGACATGATTTCAGATTTTGCTGACTGAATCTGACTTTTGAGCTCTAAAACTATATGTCCATCAGCCACTTGGATACTCTCCTTAGGCTTCTATCATTGAACACGGTCAGATCTGGGCATAACATCTATCTCATGGAATAGAGTCCAACTACTAGAGTATTTATTCATAACCTCTACTACCATGGGAAATGTGAATCCACCATGATATGGGTTATTTTAAGAGACAGCATCACTATCTACTAAATTTTATGATTGAAATTGTGATCATTTTGACAATAGAAGGATATAATGACATCTCTTCTGCTTCCCATAGGTTGGCAAAAGAACAGCAACCATGGTTTGGGGAATGTCAGGAATGATTACATCAAATATACATAGGACTAGTAATTCTATCTGGTTATTCAGGTTGTATCCCCTCAGACGATAATCCAAAGACAAAATCTGATTGCCAGTAATTTGTTTGGAAGGTTATTTTTGACTATATGATTAAGGGAATAGAAAGTGAGACAGAGAAGAGAAGGTTGCTTATGTTGATAAATGTAACTAGGGTGCAAGCATACAATGGCCTTCTGGGGGACTCTATCAATTCTGTGGCTTAGAATTATCCCAATTGAAGGGAAAGGAGCCGGAATACTTTTTCTTTTTTTAAAGATTTATTATTTACTTATTTATTTATGAGAGAGAGAGAGAGACAGAGAGAGACAGAGAGAGAGAGAGAGAGGGAGTGGAGTATGGAGGAGACAGAAAGGGACAAGCAGACTTGGTGCTGAGCATGGAGTCTGATGTGGGGCTCGATCCCAGGATTCTAAGATCATGACCAGAGCCGAAATCAAGAGTTGGACATTTAACTGACGAAGTCACTCAGGCATACCTACTTTTTTATTTTTAAAGCTTGTTTTAACTCCTTAGCATGCCCAGTCGTTCCCACACAGACTACTGTGTGTTCCAGGAAGCCAGAGGACAAAGCATCAGGTAGCTGTTCAGGTACCTGCGGGAGAGAAACATCTCCTTGTTTGGAAGCAAGAAATGCCACAGCATATCCCACTTTTTAAAGAACTTAGTTCCCTTTACCTTATCCTGTCATAGATTCTTCAAAGTGGTGGCTGTTTTAACTTTCACAAAAGGAAGACTTAAAACAGGAGTGACAGGCTACCGCAGCACTGTTGCTCATAGCTGATGGTTATATTCTCCTCTATCACCCATTCTAAATCCCCCTGGCCTCAGGCGGTTCTTCTGATGATCTCTGTTACTTGCCTGCTGAGGTGAGCCAGTGTTTTATGAGCAGGTTAGCCCTGGTTGAAGTGTTCCTGCCCATCTACTGTTGCTACAGTTGCTCCACTACAGTTATCATCCATCACGGAGCCAACAAGGCATGCCTCAGTGGATCCCTAGTTTTAGACAAACTCTTCACTGTATCACCCATTAACAAGCAGCAACCTGGTATTTATCCAATATGAGATAAAAATGAGGTAATTCGATCTTCTGAATGCTGGTCTTCCAATGTGAGGAACCCCAAATGACAGAAAAGCAGGCAAACATTTTAGGTTTACTATAACCCATACTGGGTCTCCCAAAAGAAGCAGTCTCCCCACTACAACTAAACCTAAAATGTGAGGGCAGAGAACAGAAATTATGCAAGAACTCCACTGAGATTTATGGTAAGATTTATGATTTTCTCTACCCCTTTGCTTGCAAAACCTATGTATTTTTTACCAAAAAGGGACACAGCACCATCTAAAGGTCACTGAATCAAAGCATATACGTTGAAGCATAGACCCCAACTCTGCATGGTATCATCTTCACTGGTGCCTCAGGTGTAACTGTAACAGGCTATTCCAATGTTCTATCAGATCAACAGCTCCCAGTCATGTAGTGTAGAAAGGAAAAACAGGTTCCTTTGTTCTGCGTGCTTATGTGTACTTTCTTAGCTATAAAGCGGGTAGTCTTCATCTAAGGAAATATTATGCAAGATTTCGTACTGGAAATCAGACACTATGAACACTTGGATAGTGGTGCAGGCCAAAGCACTCAAATTAGGAAAGATAATACATACTCAATATATATAAATCCCCATAAGGATAAATCTCTATCTCCTCCAGTTTAGAAAGGGTTCAGTGTCGGTAACTACTGTCAACTGATTGATTTCAGTCCTTGAAACATGGTGCCATTTCAAAGATCTCCCTGTGCTGCTGACAGGCCAAACAGGCTACAGTGGCAGTAACTAGCAAAAACTCATGTAACAGAAAGCTCACTCTGTAGAGACTATACATAGCCTTCCCTTCTACCACAAAACCTACTTCATTCGTGGGTCCACTGTGCAAGCATTAGGTTAGCTGAGGACAGCGCAACCATCTAGCCTTTCAATCACCTAGTTCAACACGTTACACCTAATGATTCCTTAAACTAAATTCTCATTGTTCAAATAAGTGGTGTAATTTCACTCCCCTGGTTGAAACCTGACACATTCCACTCCAAAGAAAAAGAAAAAGAAAAACTTAAACGATTTCACTAGGGAATTCTCCAAACATGTAACAGAAAAAACATTCTAAATCTCTTTTAGAAATATATAAAAAAGATGAAACAGTTTATATGACTGCGATAAAATAAAAGGTCTGACTATCATACAAAAGACACAACAGAGTTCTTAGTTACACACTTTTCTAATAATTCAAGGATACAGGTAACCGCAAGACACAAGTCTGAGAGTGCCAACGTAACTCCCCAGGTTCTCTCTTGTTGCACGAGGATGTTACCTGGCCCAGATACAATAGATGACGTCTCCAATGATACATGAAGTCTATCACTTACAAAAGGGAGGTATTTTGGTCATGACATATCTCCTTTTTATATTCCAATATGTACAGAGTAAACATTAATATTTTGTTGTGTGTTGTGTTTCATAAATCATAAAGTTCAGGTTCATTTACCAGAGCAAACTAAAATGACAACATCTATCTTGCTAACATTTCATTATCTAGCATCTAATAGAGACCACTAGGAGGAGATCCAGTTACCATGTTTTCATGGAGATTTGAACAAGTAATTTCTTCCTGTTACTCCCATTCATCCTCTCCTCCTCCCTATATCTCCCTCTGTCTCTCTCTCTCGCTCACTCTCTCCCCACTCCATCATTTTGCCATGACTATGAAACAGAGAATGATTATAGACCAGTTCTTAAACCATTCCTTCCAAAAACCAGGTTTTTAAAAAGACAATAATATTATAAGAAAGTAAAATTATAAAACAATTTGTATATCCTTAAGAGATATAATAACATAAGAAGTAATGATAAAATAAAAACAGTGATATGTAAGTAAAAGAAAACACCAGGGTAAGTTAGTTTTATCTCAGAATGCAAGGTTGTTTTAACATTTGAAAATCAAAGGAATTCACCACATCAAGTATATGAAGGAGAAAAAATCATACTAACATTTTTATAAATATAGAAAATGCATTCTATTAAATCCAATACCCATTCTCAATAAATCTCATAACAAAAGTCTTAGCTAACTAGGCATAAAGAGTGTACTGGGTTGACCAGTGTCTCCACAAAATTCACGTCCATCCAGAACATCAGAATGTGATCTAATTTGGAAACAGAGTTTTTGCAGATGTAATTAAGGTAAGGATCAAGCTATCATCACACTGAACTAGGATGGACTTTAAATCTAACACATGTCCTCATAACAGACAGAAAAGACACAAACTAGGGAGGCTATGTAAACAGAGAGGCGGAGATTGGAATTACACTGTCACAAGCCAAGAAATGCCAGGAGCCACCAGGAGATGGAAAAAGCAAAGAAAAATTCTTACCTAGAGTCTTCAGAGGGCATGTGGACCTGTTAACTACTTGATTTGGACTTCTGGCCTCCAGAACCTTCAGAAAATAAGTTCCTGGATTTTTAAGGCACAAAATTTGTGGTAATTTGTTACAGCAGCCCTAGAAAAATAAGATAGGATGGAACTTATTCTGATAAATAGTATTTACACAAAAACTACAGGACACATTGCCGGTAATGTGATATATTAAGAGCTTTCCCCTGAGATCAGAAATATGTCCACATTCTTCTTACAACTATTTCTATTTTGTATTTTACAAAGGGTATCACATTTAAAATAAAAATATTAAATAAAATGTATTAAAATTGAATGTTATAAATAAAACATTTCTTCACAGACATTATTAGCTACAAGTTAATTACTTTCCCACAGGCTCCTGCAGCATACCCTACCTCTTTATAAATAGTATTTAGTACACTATTGCCTGTTGCTTTCAATAAACAGTAAAATAAATGAGACAGTCTTAGAGAGTACAACAAAATATAAACTTAGTTTCCAAAGTGTTTTAAAAGCAAAAATATGCAAGCAATGAAAACTGAGCTGTCATCAAAGCAACACCAAATTCACAAAATTTTCAAAAATCCAACTATAAGTCTTAAAATCAACTGGAAACTATGACATATCAGGAAGAAAATAAATATAGCACTCACATTGTTTTAAGTTGAAAGTATAGTATGATTTGCAAAACACTAGGAAGGTAACCAACTTATGTAAGGCAGGGCATCTCAACTTCAGCACTATTGACATTTTGGGGAGTCTAAGTCTTTGTTGTGGGGAGCTGTCCTACATGTTGTGGGATTTATGACAGTATGTCTCAACTATACCCAACAGATGCCAGTAGAAGCAAAGCTCACCCCCACATTTTGAGAACCAAAAATATCTCCAGACATTACCAAATGTCCCTAAGGGACACAATCATCCTGGGTTGAAGATCACTATTTTAAGGGTAATTATGGATTTTCACTCAATTCCTTCTTATGGAACTCACATTATACGCCAACTTCAAGCATTTAGTCTGTACTAAGAACTAGCAACACATCAGAAATGTATTATTATAAGAATATATTATAAAAGGCATCCAAATTGTCAAGGAATAAGTCAAACATTCACTACTACAGATGACATGGTACTCCAGAGAAAACCCAAAGACTCCACCAAAAATTTGCTAGAACCGATACACCAATTCAGCAAAGTCACAGATACAAAATCAACATACACAAATCCGTTGCATCTCTATAAACTTATAATGAACCAGCAGAAAAAGGAATTAAGGACTCAATCCCATTTACAACTGCACCAAAACCCATAAGATACCTAGGAATAAACCTCACCAAAGAAGTAAAAGATCTGTATTATGAAAACTATAAAACACTGATGAAAGAAATTTAAGATGACACAAAAAAAATGGAAAAACATTCCATGCTCATGCACTGGAAAATATTGTTAAAATATCTATACTACCCAAAGCAATCTAGACAATTAATGCAATCAAATTAACACCAGAATTTTTCACAGAGCTAGAACAAACAACCATAAAATTTGAATGGAACCACAAAAGATCCCAAATAGCCAAATAACCAAATAGCCAAAGCAATCTTGAAAAAGAAAAGCAAAGCCAGAAGCATCACAATTCCAGACTTCAAATTATATTACAAAGTTGTAGTCATCAAGACAGTATGATACTGGCACAAAAACAGACACCCTAGAACAATGGAACAGAATAAAGAACCCAGAAATGGACCCAAAACTATACAGTCAACTACTCTTCGACAAAGCAGGAAAGAATATCCAACAGAAAAAGACAGTCTCATCAACAAATGGTGTTGGGAAAACTGGACAGCCTCTGCAGAAGAATGAAACTGGACCACTTTCTTATACCACACACACACAAATAAATTCAAAATGGATAAAAGACCTAAATGTGAGACAGGAAACCATAAAAATCCTAGAAGAGAGCACAGGCAGTAACCTCTTTGACATCGGCCATAGCTACTTCTTACTAGATATGTCTCTGAGGCAAGGGAAACAACAACAAAAAAATAAACAATTGGGACTTCATCAAAACAAAAAGCTTCTGCACAGTGAAGGAAACAATCAACAAGACTAAAAGGCAACCCACAGAATGGAATAAAATATTTTCAAATGACATATCTGATACAGGGTTAGTATGGAAAATCTGTAAAGAACTAATGAAACTCAACACCAAGAAAACAAATAATACAGTCAAGAATGGGCAAAAGACATGACTACACATTTTTCCAAAGAAGACATCCAGAAGGGCAACAGACACATGAAAAGATGCTAAAAATATCACTCATAATCAGGGAAATAAAAATAAAAACTACAATGAGACATCACCTCACACTAGTCAGAATGGCTAAAATTAGTAACTCAGGAAACAATAGATGTTGGCAAGGATGCAGAGAAAGGGGAACCCTTACACAGTTGGTGGGAATGCAAACTGGTGCACCACTCTGGAAAACGATACAGTGGTTCCTCAAAAAGTTAAAAATAGAACTAACCTATGATCCAGCAATTGCACTACTACGTATTTACCCAAAGGATACAAAAGTACTAATTCAAAGGGATACATGCACCCTGATACTTATAGTAGTATTATCAGCAATAGTCAAATTATGGAAAGAGCCCAAATGTCCACTGACTGATGAATGGATAAAGAAGATATGAGATATATACAAATTCCATATATATATATCCACGCTCATGGATCGG
>NW_024426786.1:41148-65051 GCF_017311325.1 Ursus maritimus
AATTGGACAGCTATATGCAAATGAATGAAACTTGACCACTCTCTCACACCATACACAAAGATTAACTCCAAATGGATGAAAGACCTCAATGTGAGACAGGAATCCATTAAAAAAAAAAAAAATCCTAGAGGAGAACATAGGCTGCAACCTCTTTGACATCGGCCACAGCAACTTTTTTCATGACACATCTCCAAAGGCAAGAGAAACAAAAGATAAAATGAACTTGTGGGACTTCATCAAGATAAAAAGCTTCTGTGTGCACAGCCAAGGAAACAGTCAAAAAAACTAAGAGCCCACAGAATGGGAGATGTTTGCAAATGACACTACAGATAAAAGACTAGTATCCAAGATATACAAAGAACTTCTCAAACTCAATACACATGAAACAAATAATCAAATCAAAAAATGGGCAGGAGTCATGAAGAGACAGTTTTCCAATGAAGACATACAAATGGCTGACACATGAAAAAATGTTCAAAATCATTAGCCATCAGGGAAATTCAAATCAAAACCACCTTGAGATACCACCTTACGCCAGTTAGAATGGCAAAAATTGACAAGGCAAGAAACAACAATTGCTGGAGAGGATGGGGAGAAAGGGGATCCCTCTTACATTGTTGGTGGGAATGCAAGTTGGTACAGCCACTTTGGAAAACAGTGTGGAGGTCCCTGAAAAAGTTAAAAATTGAGCTACCCTATGATCCATCAATTGCACTACTGGGTATTTACCCCAAAGATACAGACGTAGTGAAGAGCAGGGCCATATGCACCCCAATGTTCATAGCAGCATTGTCCACAATAGCTAAATTGTGGAAGGGGCCGAGATGCCCTTCAACAGATGACTGGATAAAGAAGATGTGGTCCATATATACAATGGAATATTACTCAGCCATCAGAGGGAACGATTACCCAATATTTACAGCAACATGGACGGCACTGGAGGAGATAATACTAAGTGAAATAAGTCAAGCAGAGAAAGACAATCATATGGTTTCATTCATTTATGGAACATAAGAAATAGCAGGAAGATCAGCAGGAGAAGGAAGGGAAGAATAAAGGGATAAACAGAAGGGGGAATGAACCATGAGAGACTATGGGAAAAAAACTGAGGGCTTCAGAGGGGACGGGGGTGGGGGACTGGGATGAGCCCATAATGGGTATTAAGGAGGGCACATATTGCATGGTGCACTGGGTGTTATATGCAAATAATGAATCATGGAACATTAGATCAAAAACTAAGGATGTACTGTATGGTGACTAACATAACATAATAAAAAATTATTAAAAAATAAAAAATAAAATACCAAATACAGATTATATTCTAAAAGGAAATGAGCTATACCTCTTTCCGTCTTGGAGAAAAAATGTTCAGAAATGAGGCTCTTTTTTGAAAAATGACATACCTAATGTTCAATTAAACATACACACAACACACTCCTACTAATTGCTTTCATTTCTATCTTTGATTTCTCCAAATACTATGATGATCATGATGATCCAGGTGGAAAAGATCATCTTCAATTTTTTTTTGTACATTCTGAACAGGGATTTATAGATTGAACTTAGTGTCTGAGATACTGAAATCAGAAGATACAACCTTTTAGTAAAATATGACTAGCTGATAGGCCAGAACCCAATATTCAGTACTAAACTGAAAAACTTGAAGGACTTCTGGGATGATGATGTGGTAGGAGGATCCTAAGCTCACTTCACCCCAGAGACACACCTAGAGAACAGCTACCTCAGTGCAACTAACCCAGAAAATGATCTGAAGACTGGCAGAAGACTTTCCACAGTTAATCACAGAAAGGAGACCACCTCGAAAATGGTAGGAATGGCAGTGACACAGTCAAGAACAAACTCCAGTGAGACCTCAAGTAGGAGGGATACCACAAGCATAGAAAGGCAAAGGGGCAGACCCCATACCAGGCATCCGAGGCACAGACGACCTGAAGCGGGAAGAGGAGTCCCCATAATTGGTTTAAAAATCAGCAGGGCTTAACTTTATGAGTTCTTACAATTAGTGGGGCTTAAAAATGATTGAGCTTAGCCCTGGGAGAGGCAGAGGGCAATAGAAAAGTGAATCCACCCCCTTAAAGAGCCAACATAACAACCCCCTGGAAGATAGAGCATAGAAACAGCAGTTTGAAAAGCATCTGGGGTATACATGAAGGAGATTTATTTACTAATCTCTGAATACATTCTGGAGAGTAGGGATCATTAGGAAACTTTTCCAAGAACAAAAGAGCTGGGAGTCATCATCTCTCCACCCACCCGAACCCTAGATAGCTAGCCACCTGCAGGAATGAGCAAACACCCTCCACCTAACTTGCTAACACCATGCACACCACCCCTGCATTCTCCTTCAGATCTATTCCATCCAGCCTATTCCACTTGGCAGAAGACACTCCAACATGGCTTATGCCCAATCTCATAATGTAAGCAGCCATAGCAGGGACTGCTACCACCAGAATGACTCCTGCCTTGGGGGAGAGGGAAAGATAATCATATACACCAATGTAACTGAAGCCCCAATAGACAGACTGGGGGTAGGCATCTCATCTGACTGCTGGCCCTACTCAACAACAAAAGCCTCTCAAGGGACAAGACAGGGAGGGCACCCAATAGTTTGGTATGACTGCAGCTCAGGCAGACTGGCTAAGAGCAGGCATCTGGTATGACTGCTGACACCATCCACTATAAGTCTGTGGCAGCCCCAGACTGGCTCCTTAACAGCATGGGGACTAAACCCTGCCCAGTGCACCAGAAACAAACAAAATGGGCTAGTCCAGGCTATAGGACTAAAGGCAAATGTGGCTCAACCACAACAGCCTGCACATATCACACATAGCAGAAATACCTGAAGGATGGTATGGTGAATAGGGGACATTGTGCTATAGAGCATCACAGGACTTCTTCATAAACCAGTACTTTCAAGATTGGAGATATAGCTGACTTTCCTAATACACAGAAACAAACAGAGTTATGGGTGGTTCAGTTGGTTAAGCATCTGATTCTTGATTTCAGCTCTGGTCTTGATCTTAGGGTCGTGGGTTCAAGCCCACGTTGGGCTCCACACTGGCCGTGGAGCCTACTTTAAAAAAAGACAATAAGAGGAGACAGAGGAATATGTCCCCAGTAAAAGAAAAGAACAAAAGCACAGCAAAAGACCTAAATGTGAAACAGAAAATAAGCAATATGCCTGATAAAGAATTCAAAGTAATGGCTATAAAGAGAGTCACTGGACTTGATAAAAGAGTTAAAAATCTCAATGAGATACTCAACAAACAGATGGAAATGTAAAAAAACAAAAAAAAAAAATCAAAGATGAAGATCTCAATAACTGAAGTTAATTTAAGAAATACTAGAGGGAATCAACAGCAGGTTAGAGGAGGCAGAAGAATGGATCAGTCAGCTGGAAGACAGAGTAATGGAAAACAAGCAGGCTGAATAGCAAAAAGGAAAAAAAGAATACTAAAAAGTGAGAATAGGTTAAAGGTAGTCAGCAACATCATTGAGCATAATAACATTTGCAGTATAGGGATTCCAGAAGGAAAAGACACAGAGAAGAAGCCATCAAATTTATCTGAAGAAGTAATCACTGAAAATTCCCAATGTGGGTAAGGAAACTGACATCCAGATCCAGAAAGCAAAAGGAATCCCCAAAAAAATCAACCCAAGAAGTTTCACACCAAAATTATATGTTATGTAATATTATTTTAATTAAAATGGCAAAATGTAGTGATAAAGAGAGAATTTTAAAAGCAACAAGAGAAAACGGTTACATATGAAAGAACCCCCATAAGGCTATGAGCTGATTTCATAGCAGAAACTTTGCAGGCCAGAAGACAATGGCATCATATATTATTCACAGTACAAGAAGTAAAAACCCTGTAGTCAAGAATATTCTACCCATCAAGGCTGTCATTCAGAAAAGAAGGAAAGATAAAGAATTTGCCAGACCAAAAAAAAAAAAAAAAAAAAAGTTAAAAAGGAGTTCATCACCCCTAAACCAGCCCTACAAGAAGCTGTTAAAAGGAATTCTTTTAGTGGAAAGATAAAAACATAATCAAGAGGAAAAAATATGAAAAGGAAACATATTAAAGATAAATTTAAACATAATAAACAGGTATATTAATCACTTAAAAATCCAGTATGGAGGTTAAAGCACAAAAGCAGTAGAACCAATTATATCCTTAAAAATCAGTCAAGAGATCCACAAAATAAAAGGATATAAAGTATGACATATACATAAAACTTGTCAGGCAGGAGAGTAAAAACAGTGTTTTTAGAATGGGTTCAAATTTCAGGGACTATTAATACAGATGGCTATATGCATAACATGTTATATATGAACCTACCAGTAACCACAAATCTAAAATCTGTAACAGATACACAAAAAAATAAAGAGAAAAAAATCCTGGCATATCTCTAAAATAAGCCATCATACCACAAGGGAAGACAGCAGGAGAAGACAGCAACAGAAAGGAACTATATTTTATATATATATATATATATATATATATATATATATATATATATATATACACACACACACACACATATATATGTATATATATAAATTATACATATATATACATATATATTATATAAAACATATACGTATATATGTATATATATAAATTATACAAATATATATATATTATATAAAACAAAACGCAATAAGCACATACCTATCAATCATTACTTTGAATGTAAATAGACTAAATGCTCCAGTGAAAAGACACAGGGTAACTAAAGGCATAAAAAAGCAAGGCTCATCTACATGCTGACTACAAGAGTCTCAAATCAGACCTAAAGAGATACGCAGACTGAAAATGAAGGGGTGGAAAAACATTTACCACACAAATGAAAGTAAAGAGAAAGCTAGGGTGGCAGTACATATATCATACAAAATAGAATTTAAAACAGAGATTGTAACAAGAGACAAAGACACTGTGAAATGATAAAGGTAACAATCAAACAAAAGGGTATAACAATTATAAATATTTATGCAACCTGCATGGGAGTACTTGAATATGTAAAGCAACTATCAACAGATATAAAGGAAGAAATTGACAGTAGTAAAGTAATAGTAGCAGACTGTAATACCCAATTTACATCAATAGATATATCATCCAGACAGAAAATCAACAAGTAAACTGGTTTTGAATGATACATTGAATCAGATGGACCTAACCAATATATTCAGAACATTCCATCCAAAAACAGCAGAGTATACATTCTTCTCAAGCAAACATGAAACACTCTCCAGAATAGATCATGTTAGGCCACAAAACAAGTCTCAATAAATTTAAAAAGATTGAAATCATATCATGCATCTTTTTGAACCCTAACAGTATGAAACTAGAAATCAATCACAAGAAAAATCTGGGAAGAACACAAGGATGTGGAGGCTAAATTAAGTCCACTAAACAATAAATGAGTCAGCTGAGGAAACAAAAAAGGAAATAAAAAAATACATCGAAACAAATAAGAATGAAAACATAATGGTCCAAAATCTTTGGGATGCAACAAAACCTGTTCTAAGAGGGATGATTATAGCAGTACAGAACTACCTCAAGAAGGAAGGAAAATAAAAATAAACCACCTAACCAAACACCTAAAAGAGCTGGAAAAAGCAGAAAGCACATAGCCCAATGCTAGTAGAAGAAATGGCATAATAAAGATTAGAGCAAAAATAAATGAAATGGAGGGGGAAAGGACACAATCAAACAGATCAATGAAACCAGGAGCTAGCTCTTTGAAAAGATCAACAAAATTGAGAAACCTTTAGCCAGATCCAACAAAAAAGGAGAGAAGACTCAAGATCAAAAATCAGGCAAAAGAAATAAATTGAATACCAAAGAAAAACAAAGGATTTTAAGAGAATATTATGAAATATTATATGCCAACAAACTGGACAACGTATAAAAAATAATTAATTCCTTGAGACATATGACCTTCTAAAACTGAATCAGGAAGAAATAGAAAATTTGAACAGACTATCAGTGAAATTGAATCAGTAATCAAAAATCTCTCAGTATAAACATTCAGGAGCATATCGCTTCACAGGTGAATTCTTCCAAACATTTAAAGAAGAGGTAATATCTAATCTTCTCAAACCATTCCAAAAAATACAAGAGGTAGGAAAGATTTCAAATTCATCCTACAACGCCAGTATTGCCTTGACCCCAAAACCAGATATAGACACTACAAAATGGAAAACTACAGGTCAATATCTCTGATGAACATCGATGCAAAAATCCTCAACAAAATATTAGTAAACTGAATCCAACAATACATTTTATGCTTATTTTTATTTATTTGTTTTCCCATTGTTTTCATTTAAATTCAAGTAATACAATATGATGTATTATTGGTTTCAGAGGTAGAGGTCAGTGATTCATCAGTCTTATATAAATACCCAGTGCCCATTACATCAAGTGCCCTCCTTAATGTCTATCACCCTATTACCCCATCCCTCTGCCTCCCTCCTCCTGTGATTAAAAGTCTCTTATGGTTTGTCTCCCTCCCTGGTTTTCTCTTATTTTTTTCCTCTCTTCCCCTATGATCCTCTGCCTTGTTTCTTAAATTCCACATATCAGTGAGAATATATGATAATTGTCTTTCTCTGATTGACTTATTTCACTTTGCATAATACCCTCTAGTTCCATCCATGTCATTGCAAATGGCAAGATTTCATTTTTTTGATGGCTGAGTAGTATTCCATTGTGTGTGTGTATACACAATGTGTGTATACACACACACACACACACACACACACACTACATCTTTATCCATTCATCTGTCAATGGACATCTGTGTTCTTTCCATAGTTTGGCTACTGTAGACATTGCTGCTATAAACATTGGGGTGCAGGTGCCCCTTCAGATCAATACATTTGTATCCTTGGGGTAAATACTCAGTAGTGCAGTAAGGTAGCTCTATTTTCAACTTTTTGAGGAACCTCCATACTGTTTTCCAGAGTGGCTGCACCAGTTTGCATTCCCACCAAAAGTGTAAGAGGGTCCACCATTCTCCGCACCATCACCAACAACTGTTGTTTCCTGAGTGGTTAATTTTGGCCATTCTGACTGGTGTGAGGTGGTATCTCATTGTGGTTTTGATCTGTATTTCCCTGATGCTGAGTCATGTTGAGCATTTTTTTATGTGTCTGTTGGCCATTTATATGTCCTATTTGGAGAAATGTCCGTTCATGTCTTCTGCCCATTTCTTGATTGGATTATTTTAAAAAAGAATTCCCACAATCAATTGGGATTTAGTCCAGGGATGCAAGGATAGTTCAGTATTCACAAATCAATTAACTTGATACATCACATTAACAAGAGAAAATATTACAAAAAAATGATCATCTCAGTAGGTGCAGAAACAGCATTTGACAAAGTATGTCACCCATTCATGATAAAAACTATCAATAAAGTAAGTATAGAGGGAACATAGCTCAACATGATAAAGACCATGTACAAAACCCCACAGCTCATATGATACTCAATGGTAAAGAGCTGAGAGCTTTTCCTCTAAAATCAGAAACAACACAAGGAAGTCTACTCTCTCCACTTCCATTGAACAGAGTAATGCAAGTCCTAACACAGCCATCAGATAAGAAAAATAAAATGAAACAAAAGGCATCCAGGCACACCTGGGTGGCTCCGTCGGTTAAGTGTCTGTCTTTGGCTCAGGTCATGATTCCAGGGTCCTAGGATTGAGTCCCGCATCAGGCTCCTTGCTCAGCGGGGAGCCTGCTTTTCCCTCTGCTGCTGGTCCCCCTGCTTGTGTATGCTCGTTCTCTCACAAATAAAGAAAATCTTAAAAAAGAAATAAAAGGCATCCAAAATGCTAAGTAAGAAGTAAAACTTTCACTATTTGCAGATGACATGATACTTTATATAGACAAAACTCCACCAAAAGCTACTAAAACTCATAAATGAATTCAGTAAAGTCACAGGATACAAAATGAATATATAGAAATCTGCTGTATTTCTATGCACTAATAATGAATTAGCATAAAGAGAAATTAAGAAAACAATCTCGTTTACAAGTGCACCGAAAATTATAAAATACTTAGGAATCTGTTGTATTTCTATGCACTAATAATGAATTAGCATAAAGAGAAATTAAGAAAACAATCTCATTTACAACTGCACCAAAAATAATAAAATACTTAGGAATAAACTTAACCAAGGAGGTGAAAGACTTGTACTCTGAAAAACTATGAAACACTGATGAAAGAAATTAAAGATGATACTAACAAATGGAATGATATCCTATGCTCATGGATTGCAATAACCAATATTTCTAAAATGTCCATACTGCCCAAAGCAGTCTATAGACTTTGTGCCTTACTCATTGAAATATTCAACATTTTTCACAGAACTAGAACAAAAAATCCTAAAATTTGTATGAAATAATAAAAGACCAGTTAAAGGAATCTTGAAAAAGAAGAACAAAGTCAGAGGTATCACAATTCCAGATTTCAGGATAAATCACAAAATTGTACTAATCAAAACAGTACGGTACTGGTACAAAAACAGACATATTGATAAATGGAACAGAATGGGAGCCCAAAAATAACCCACACTTATATGTCAATTAATCAACAACAAAGGCGGCAAGACTATACAATGGGGAAAAGGCATTTTGTAACTAATGGTGCTGGGAGAAGTGAACTGCCAAAGCAAAGGAATGAAATTAGACCACTTTCTCACATCATACATAAAAATAAACTCAATACACATTAAAGACCTAAATGTGAGATCTGAAACCATATAACTCCTAGAAGAAAACATATGAATTATTTCTTTGATGTGGGTCATAGTGAGATTTTTCTAGGTATGTCTCCTCAGACATGAGAAATGAAAGTAAATTTAAACTATTAGGACTATATTGAAATAAAAAGCTTACACACAGCAAAGGAAACCATCAGCTACATAACAAGGTAACCTACTAAATGGGAGAAGACATTTGCAAATGATACATCGAATAAGGGCTTAATATGCAAAATATGTGAAGAAATTACACAACTCAATACCCAAAAAACAAATAATATATTAAAAAATGGGCAGAGAACCTGAATAAATACTTCCCGGTAGAAAATATACAGATGGCCAACAGACACATGAATAAATACTCAACAACACTAATCATCAGGGAAACACAAATCAAAACAATGAGATAGCACCTCACACCTGTCAGAATGGCTAAAATCAAAAAGATAAGAAATAACAAGTGTTGATGAGGATGTGGAGATAGGGGAATCCTTGTACACTGTTAGTGGGAATGCAGACTGGTGCAACTACTGTGGAAAGCAGTATGGAGAGTCCTCAAAAAATTAAAAATAGAATTATCACATGATACAGTAATTCCACTACTGGATATTTAACCAAAGAAAGCAAAAACACTAATCTGAGAAGATATCTATGTATCTTGTATTTGCAGCATTATTTATAGTAGCCAAGATATGGCAGTAACCCAAATATCCATTTGTAGATATATGATTAAAGTAAAATGTATATACCAAAGATCTATCCAATGGAATATTATTTAGCTGTAAAAAAGAATGGAGATCTTGTCATTTTCAACAACATCAATGGACCTAGAGGTTAAAATGCTAAGTGAAGTAAGTCAGAGAAACACAAATACCACATAATTTCACTCATTTGTAGAATTTAAGCTACAAAACAAACAAAAAAGAAAAAAAAAGATCAACAACAACAAAACCCAGACAATTAAAAACAAAGAACCACAAACAGGTGGTTGTAGGATGGGAGATGGATGGAGTGATGGGGAAATAAGTAAAGGAGATCAAGAGTAAACTTACCTCCATGAGCATGGGTAATGTGTAGAATTGTTGAATCATTTTAACATACCTGAAACTAACCCTGCATGTTAATTATACTCCAATTTAAAAAATTATATGAGGATTGATGTCTGGGAACATAGGACAACAGGAAGCCCTGGTTTCTGCCAAGTCTCTAGTCCCCTCCTTGCCTCACTAGACACAACGTGTATCATGTGGTTATTTGGAGCTGTAGATGAGAGCTTTGTGGGTTCTCCCTTCAGATATGGAGAGTAAACTGGAAAAATAAATGAGCTAATTCTCTTTATAAACTTTTTTTTTTAAAGAGCCAGAACAGCTGAAAAATATCTAAACAGGGCTTAGGTAGTCGAGAAGTCTTTTTTCAGTGTCCTAGGGAAGTGTTATCAGACTACATGTGTGAAAGCAGTATTGAATTACAGAGCATATCATCCTAAAACATCCTGGAAAACTTTAACATGTACAACAATGATAAAATGGTCACTATTTATGAAGTGCTTCTTATATATCAGGGACTTTAAGTACATGGTCTCATTTAATCCTTTCCACGATACTTGAAGATAGGATCCACGTCCTACAGCTAAATAAGTAAAGAGAGTTTCCTACTTTATCAAGATTATACCGCTGGTGAGATGCGGGGCCCATGTTTAATCTTGCAACAATGTGATCTAAAAAAATATGCTCTTTCTACAACATAATATCTCCCAAGAAGTTCTCTAGGAGGGGCTACTTATGGTGGGAGAAATACACTCTAATTAGAAGCAATATTTCCAGCTAAATGGTCCCAAAGGACCTGGAGTTAATATTTTAAAATTAAACCAGAGAAAAATTATTTCTGCACTTTAAGACCTACCATTCCCTCCTTTCACCTTTAGAATAATTAGGAGACACAGGGGCAATCAAAGAGAGAAAACGACTCTTTTCCTGGCCTCACGGAAGTTCAGATCAAGGGTTGCAGGGGGTGTTCTGACATAGCAGAGGTGTAGGTGTCATTAGACTTAGAAAGATTCCAAAATGCCTTCCAGGATGGGCTGCTCACTGCAAAAAGCAGATTCAAGGGATGCTTTGAGCAAGGAGTTGGTTTTGTGACCAAAACAATTTACTTTGGAATTACCCAAGCCAGACAAAATGAGTACAAATGAAAGGCAAAGGGAAGCATGATGTGAGGTTAATAACCTTAACTGGGGATGTCCCCAAAAAGAGAAGCTGACCAGACAGAATGAAGATGACAGTGGGGAGGATAGCACTAGTGGCTACCACCTGAGGAAACTGCGGTTTTAAAATTGGATTTCATTAATTGAAAGCAATAAAATGAGGCAGTGAAACAAATGCTTTGAGAGGAAAGAACAAACTAGTAATGGGTAAATCTCAAAAACCTAGTGATATTAACACACTGAGTTTATTGGATTAGGAGGAAAGTGTGTAAAGTAACTGAATGTCAAGCTTGTAACATTTGTTTTCTTTGAAGATGTCTGTTCTGCAATATACCACCTGCAAAATATCATATCTAACATTGGAAATATAAATGTTAGCTCTATATTGATTCATTTTAGAAATGGTTAAGCCCTCAAAACTTATAGCTTACTAAAATAATTGGTCAATATTACTACTCTGAAACTGAAAACTTCTAATATGCCATCTTGGTGCATACACACACACACACACAAAAGTTATAAGGAATAAAAATATGAAAGAGCTTCTAGAAAAAGAATGGAAGAAAAAGGGAAAATCTTATATGAAATTTTCTTTGAACTGTCCTTGCTCAAAATTCTGGTTAAATATGGTAGTTTGAGTACATGTTATCTGCTCTCCCTCAAGAAAATCAACTAAAAGGAGCACAAGGAAATTAAATATGTATAAACCCACAAGCACAAAAAGAATGGAGAAATGGTAATAAGAGATAAGAAGTTGAGTATTTTTTTAATGGATTTAACAGACTAGTGGTAATTGATGTAGTGACATAAAGCTGCAATTTAAGTGCTGGAAGAGAAGAAATATGATTCACCCAAAGAATTAGAAAGTGTTATAACTTGGAGTCACCTGGTAAATCAGAAGGCGTGAAGCTAAAAATTAAGGATTGGTTGAAAGTCTATATGCAAAGAAGTCAGGTCTCCAGGCAAGAGTACTGAGTTTCCAACTCTGAGGAGACTGAACAGAAGAGGCCCCCTCAGAACACCAGGGGTCTTGGTAGATTGGGTGTGTTATGAGGCTAAACTTGAGAAATTTAGTGATAATATATACTTTGAATAATGGAACTTAAGCACCTTCCTGCTCTGCTCTCAGAAGGCTTCAGTCAGACCCAACGCCCATCGAGGAAGTTCTACTCTAGACACTGGAGTTCAGTGATGCCCAACAAAAAAGGATCATTTTACTAAAGAATCCACTTGCCAATAAGACCCCTCATAAATTGACATTCCAGTCATTTTCTAGTGCATAAAACTTATTTATGAATGGAAAAGTAAGCTTGGCATGTGAGAAAAATCTATAATATAAGAGGAACAAAATCAGTCAAATGATAATAGAAACCCAGTACAAAAGAAATGTTGCAGAAACAAAAGAAGTTATTTTTTAAAAACCTGTTTCTAATATCCTTAAAGACACAAGAAGATCACAACCAGAAAAAGATATACAAAGGAGAGAAATCATTAGGTAGTGCATGTAGGTGGTAAAATTAGAAACAAACTTGAGAATGATTGCACTAAAGGCAGAAAGTAGCTCCCTATCAAGTATATTGGTGGGGAGCGGAAGAGTGTGTTGTGACTGGGAGGGACACATTGGGATGTGAAAGTGTGGCCGTGTTTCATTTCTTCACTTGTGTTGTTGTTAGTATCGGCTTTATTACCAATTTTGTGCACCTTTCTATATGTATATCCTATGTCATACACACACATACATGGACACACAATGAAAAGGATCAAAAACAGCAATCAGAGAACGCAGAAGGGCTCTTGGAAAATACAATTCTGACAACATCCCTGGATACCTTCAGGAAGAAAGGCCTGGAAGAAGTTGAGAAATCTCCTGGAAAGTAGGAAGAAAAAAGACAAGGGGTGGTGTATTTGTAATTCGAAGATGATATAAAGATAGCTTTTCCCCAAAATAACCCATAGAATTAAAAAGAGGAAAAGTCCATTTTAATGAAAAACAACAGTGTGGTAAAAAACCAAAACACAAAATAGAAGCTAGGGCGGGGTAAGCACAGTGCAAATTGAACTGGGCTCCTTGTGGGCAGAAGCAGAGAGCTGACATTCAGGCCACAGACACCAGAAATTCCAGCAAAGAATAGCCTTCCATAGTGAGGGGTCTATCCTAAAGGCAAAACATGAATTCCTTGCTTGAAACAGAATGGCAGGCATGGACCAGCTACTAATCTTCTCTGGTCCTGGGTGAAATTCTAGAAGCAGAGATAGAGTTAAACATGGAATCACAGATACATATATAATATTTGGAGGAAGGAGAGTATCCCTGAGGAAGAAAGAGACCAAGAGACCGGCCTTGTGACCAAACACACAGCAGCCAGGATTCAGAGCTGGAAGAAAGGAACATCAGCCTCAAATCAGACACAGCTCTGTGGGATTTGCCTATCCTAATAATGCCTCGAACCTACCTTAAACTTACACAGTGTTATATGTCAATTATATCTCAATAAAAAATAAATAGAACATTCGAAATAAAAAAATTAATTAAAAAAAACTTTAAATAAATCATGGCTCTAATCTCCCTGTAAAATGCCTTCTTCCACCTATGATAAAGAGCAGATCCAGGAAAAATGAAACATATTCCAAAATGAGTAATCAGCACTAATTATAAATGATTTATTTTTTAAAAATGTAAAACGGATGTGTTAGGTAGAAGCTAGACATGAGCAGTGGAAGGACCTCGGAGGCAGAGTCCCAAGCCCTTGAAAGGGAATGATGGAGACATGAACTGGAGGCAAGGCCATGATAAATAAACTACACATTATAAGCCCGGGGGCACAACATCCTGATCTTGTAGCTTCCAAGACCTTGGGGTGGACAGACCAAAAAGCCACGGGTACAGAACATGAACTCTCCTCTTCCACCTCCACTTCAGGGTAACACTTAGATTCATTATAATGCATTTGCACTGCAGGGACAGCCCCTCCTGATGGAGAAAGGCTGCCATGAAGTTTCTGGCACAAACCTTGTAGGATCAAAAACTCCCCTTCCCAACCTGTGGGAGGGGTCTCCCAGATGACTGACTACAGCCTCCGTTGGAGACCACCCCTTGTATGTCATACCTCCTTCCAGCCTGGAGAGACCCAGTAATCTTCAACCCCAAAACAACCGAGGGCCCTGCCAGTCCCACCTCTGGAACCCGCGGGCTCTCCACCTTGAGAGTGTACTTTTGCTTTAGTAAACTGCTTTGTGCTTGCTACTTTCCTTCTGGCTATCTCTATCCTGAGTGCAGATCCCCATGTAAATCTTCTCATGGGGGATCCAAGGCAAGAGACCTCCCTTCACACAATGCAGACTCTCTCGCCCCTAACTGATGGAGAACAGAAGCAGAAACCAACAGGTAAAGAAAATTCGCCGGGGGGTGCCTGGGTGGCTCAGTGGGTTAAGCTTCGGCCTCTGGCCGAGGTCATGATCCCAGGGTCCTGGGATCCAGCCCCACATCAGGCTTCCTGCTCAGTAGGGAATCTGCTTCTCCCTCTCCTTCTGCCCCTCCCCCTGCTCAGGCTCTCATGCTCTCTTGCTCTCTCTCTCTCTCAAATAAATAAATAAAATCTTTAAAATAAAAAAGTTCACCAGGAAAATATATATATATATATATGGCTATTGAAATGCAGCTGAAAATTGTAACCACATATTTTGCCTTGGTTCATAATACTAACAAAAAAAGACTACATAATGTATCAATCACCTCACTGAGCCAAAAAAGACAAAAGAATAGAATATGTAAGCTCAAGAAAAAGCTGGTAAGAAAATAAATGATGAAATCTGAAAAGATAACTCAAGAGAAAAGTGGAGCACCTGCACCCCAAAATTTACAGCAGCAATGTCCACAATAGCTAAACTATAGAAAGAGCCCAGATGTCCATTGACAGATGAATGGATAAAGAAGATGTGGTGTGTACACACACACACACACACACACACATGCACACACACAATGGAATGTTATGCAGCCATCAAAAAAAGAAATCGTGCCATTTGCAACGACGTGGATGGAACTAGAGAGTATTATGCTAAGTGAAATACTCAGAGAAAGACAATTATCATATGATCTTGCTGATATGTGGAATTTAAGAAACAAGGCAGAGGATCATAGGGGAAGAGAGGAAAAAATGAAACAAGATGAAACCAGAGAGGGAGACAAACCATAAGAGATGCTTAATTATAGGAAACAAACTGAGGGTTGCTGGAGGGGAGGGAGGTGGATGGATGGGGTCACTGAGTACACTTCCACTTCCCTTCATTTCCATATCCTAGTTCTGCCAGACCAAGGTGCTACTGACATTTCATGCTGAATGACTCTGTGGTGGGGGCCATTCCGTGTGGTTGTGGGGCAGCATCCCTGGCCTCCACCCACCAGATGCCAAAATCACTCTCTCTCCAAGTGTGACAATGAAAAATGTGTCCAGATGTAGCTAAATGTCCCCTGTGTGGCAAAAATGCCCCTGGTTGAGAATCATGTTCTAGGCTAGTAGTGAGTAAATATTTAAGGAAATAGACCAATTACAGAAAAACTTCAAATGTTTATGGACTGAATTTTTAAATAAAAAATGAAGAGTACGAAATAAAAGGACGAGTACTTTATTAATCCCTGTTTTAAAAGTATGTAATATTAGGGCCCCTGGGTGGCTCAGTTAGTTAAGCATCTGCCTTCAGCTCAGGTCATGATCCCAGAGTCCTGGGATCGAGTCCTGCATCAAGCTCCCTGCTCAGCGGGGAATCTGCTTCTCCCTCTACCCCTTCCCCTGGCTAGTGACCTCGTTCTCTCTCACACTCTCTCTCTCAAATAAATAAAATCTTTAAAAAAGTATGTAATATTATAAGTATGTGTTCTTAAACCTTAGAATACTTAATTATTACTGAGTTCAATAAAATCAATGGGAAAATCAGCTAGTCATTAACATATGGGCATATTTGAAAAGCAGCAACACGTAAATAGCTTTCATTTGTTTATTTATTCATTCAAGTATTTTTACTCAGAGTCATAGAAATGCCAGGACAATGTCCTATACATATGACAAAAAGACAAGATCCTTGCCTTCCAGAAGCTGAGAGAGTTACTACCTTTCCCCCACCCCAAATCAACCACAGGCTGTGTGTGCCCAGGCAGCCCTGGAGCCTTAACTGTTTCTGAGACTTAGAGTTGTAGGATTTTTCTGGAGGAGGCAGCCTCAGGCCCCCTGTACTGCACCAGACCTTGAACTTCAAAGAGATCCCCAGGGCATGCAATTTGAACCCTTCACTCCCTGTCCCCATCTATGACTTACAGTGTGTACAAAACTGTTTGTGTGCTGTTGACTCCTGGGAACTCCTACTCCTTATGGGCATTTTAAGAGAAAATTTTGAACTTTCCCTGGGGCAGAGATCGATAGCTAATAAAACCTCTCCTTAACGGTTGTTGGAATTGTAGAGCAATAAAGTCTACATTTATTGATTAAATTTTTACCTAAGCTTTCACTCAAGTGAAACTTTTAATGTAGCGTCTAAACTAGGAACACAAGGTTTGCCTGAAATCGGACTCTGCTAACAACAGTTTTAGCAACTGAATCAAATTTCTATCAGCAAATGATTCTTTCTTTTCTGAACATGCTGCTGGAAAGCCTAAGCACTGTATCAGCTATGGCATGACCACACTGATTTTTAACTTGTTTTATAAGGAACTTAAGTTTGTAAATATTAGAGGATCTCAATAATATTTTGATTATTTTCACCTATTGGCAGATTTGGATCAGAAGACCTCTAGATACTAGAGCCTTTTAAGTCTCAGTTCCTTAGCCAATGGTATAGTCCCTCACTGTATTTTTAAGTTTTAAGACAGTATTGGTAAATTCTGACTACTGGCCTGGCACTAAAATTTTTAAACTTATGTGTTTTTGACCCAGGAAAATGGTGATGGTTTTCTGATATGGAATAGAGACAGTGTATGCCCATTTTCTACTTATTGTTATAAAGATCTATAAAGGGCTGGTAATAGATTAAAACTATTTTTGGGATATTATGGAGAAAATACTAGATAAATTTAAGATCTCATTGCTCTTACTATGTAGGTGCATAAAACTGGCCGTCAGCTCTCAAGGTCTGTAAATGATAAGTGACTCCTGTTCTAAATGGAGATTTACCCTTATAGTCATACTGCATCCTATTCGTGGCTTATAGTTCTCTGCTAAATGCCAATCTTTTTCTGTTGAGGGGAAAGGTGTGATTAAAGAGCTCCTGTGACCATATCAGAAACCAGCCCTGACCACTGCTGCTGCAGCACACCGAAGTATCTTATAAATAATTTATGAACCTCGAAGGTCCGGCTCTGGGAGATACTCACCTGTTCTCCATCTGTGCACCACACCTCATTCATCAAAATCGAGACCAGCACATGCAGTTCTGCTTCAAGACGGGTAGAGCTATACATACAATAAATAATCAGGTCCACCAGCATGACTCTGCTGCTGCCCAAAGACCACTCGCAGGAATTCTGGGAGCTATCTATTTTGACCATGAACCCTGACCAACTATATCATAGGAAAGAAAGGGTGAAATACCTTTTTATAACTGACAAATATTACTATGAAAAGGAACACTGAAGGTGGTTTTAGATGTTGGCAAAACTGCCTAAGAAGTTTAATTATGATGATGTAGTCCCAATGGTGGCTTTAAAAACTGTAACTTTTTAGAATGTTCCCTGTGACTTAATGTTGCATGAGACTTGCCAGTGGAATTTCTCTCATTACAAATTGTCTCAAAGGAAAATACTGTTGCACATACATTGAATTTGCTTTCTAAATTATATAGAATGTAAGAGAATTTTATCACCAAATATATTGAGCAGAACCAATACTTTTAACAGACTACACATACCAAACTGAAACTGCTCATTTATACCTTATTCACAAATATTTCAAATTTCTCATTTTATCATATTGGTATTGATATAAAAATGTGATAACATAGTTAACTCTTGTCTACCATTTGAAGGACAGACTCTTAAGTTATGAGCTACTCCCTACATTTTATTAGATCTTCTTACTCTTTAGAGTAACAAGCAATACCTTTGAACTTAATTTCATTAGTGATTTCTGCCCAAGGACACTGTAATATTTATTAGGGATTTAAAAATTAATTTTCTCTTAAAGAATTATTTGAAAATAATGGTCTTTTGATAAAATATAAGTGACTTTATATGTAACTATACATCAAAAGGTATAAATTCCTTAGCATATATAATAATGCTCTATATTTACAAAAACACAGTTATTAAAAAATTTCCACAAGTACACTGAAAAATGTGAGGCATTTATTATTGCTTTGGCAAGATTAACTTTCTTAATTGTAAGGGAATCAGAGTTGTATCTACTTATGTCTGCTTATTATGTGTGCAAACCTTTTTTGAATAACAATTGCAGGATAGGTAAAAATGAGTAAAATAGAATTCATATCTTGAGGATGTTCATAATTTTTAACGAAACAGATTATAAATTATAATATAATATGATGGCATGACAAAATAAAAGTATAGGTAAAATTCTAGCACCCAGTAAGGAGTGGCTGATTCAGACTGAAGTTTAGGGAAGTCTTTATAAAAGAGGTATCATTTGAAATAGGTCTTGAAAAATGAGTCAGGTTTCACAGAGAAGCAGGATATAAGAGGGAATAGCACAGAGATTTAAAAAACAAGTTGTGTTTTAGTACAAATACATGATTCACATTAATGCATGCTGAAATGATATCTCTGATAAGGGGTTAAGATAAAAAATATACAAAGAACTTATACAACTCAATACCAAAAATAACAAATAATCCAAATTAAAAATGGGCAGAGGACCAGAATAGACAGTTCTTCAAAGAAGACATATAGACACATGAACAGGCCAATAGACACATGAACAGGCCAACAGACACATGAAAAGATGCTCAATGTCACCAATCACCAGGAAAATGCAAGTCAAACCTACAATGAGACATCACCTTACACCTGTCAGAATGGCTAAAACAAAAGAGATAAGAAATAACAAGTGTTAGTGAGGACCTGGAGAAAAAGGAACCCCAATACATTGTTGGTGGGAATGTTAATTGGTGCAGCTATTGTGGAAAACAGTACGGAGTTTCCTCAAAAAATAAAAAATAGAAATACCATATGATCCAGTAATTTTACTACTGGGTATTTACCCAAAGAAAATGAAAACACTAATTCAAAAAGATATATGCACCCCTGTGCTTACTGTAGTATTTACAATAGCCGAGATACAGAAGCAAACTAAGTGTCCATTAATAGAAGGAAGACGTGGTATGCATGTACGTACATACGTACACACACACACACACACACACACACACACACACACAGGAATATTATGCAGCCAAGAAAAGGAATGAGATCATGCCATTTGCAACAACATGCATGGACCTGGAGGGTATTACGCTCCATGAAATAAATTAGACTGAGGATGATAAATGCCACATGATTTCACTTATATGTGGAATCTAAAAAACAAAACAAATGAATAAGCAAACAAAAATCAAAATCAGACCTATAAATACAGAGAACAAACTGATGGATGCCAGAGGAGAGAGATGTGGGGTTTCAGGAAAATAGGTGAAGGGGAGTAGGAGATATAGGCTTCCAGTTATAAACTAAATAAGTCATGGGAAAAATATACAGCATGGGGGGGAAAATTAATGCATGCTGTAAAATTTCTATATCAGCTACCACAAATAAATGATAGAAGGAGTTAGCTAAATTTTGAAAGAAATAGTTGTAAAATTATTAAATTATCTCAATACTGTCCTTTACTATTTGTTTTGCCTTTCTTTATTTTTTACAGATTTAGCATGTTTCTCTCCATATTGCTTTGCTCTTACCACATCAGTGCACACCCCTCTGACTCACAAATGCTAACATACGGGTTTTTTTGCTCTAAGGCTCTCTATAACCCTGAAGCCATCTTAGCCAGCCTCACTCTAGACATAAAATACCTAAGAGTCAACACCCACGGGTGCGGGCTCAACCAGGGCTGATGGAAATTGGGATGTAAATATTATAATTTCCTTGACTCTTTGGTATGATTACTCAGGTGCGTATTTTCCCTTGCTCCTATGGTTCCACAGGTTAAACCCCAGCTGTCCATGGTGGTCACCTGCTTCAAAATGCTTTCAAAAGCTTTTATTTTCTTCACTGTCTAACCTTATTTTGTCAGAATCTCCCATAAAATATACCACTGTCACTTGAATGGCTGTTTTGGTCTGGGTCCCAAATTAAAGTGTACATTGGGGGGTGCCTGGGTGGCTCAGTCGTTAAGCGTCTGCCTTTGGCTCAGGGCGTGATCCCGGCGTTCTGGGATCGAGCCCCACATCGGGCTCCTCCGCTGGGAGCCTGCTTCTTCCTCTCCCACTCCCCCTGCTTGTGCTCCCTCTCTCGCTGGCTGTCTCTCTCTCTGTCGAATGAATAAATAAAAATCTTTTTAAAAAAAGTGTACATTGGGATAAAAGTACATTAAATAAAATAAAATTAACATGAGCAAGAAATAAACTTCATTTATAATAAGCCACTGAAACTATGAGGTCATTTGTTCCTGAAGAGTAACAGAGCTTGTTCTGAGTAAAAACAAATATATTAGGGAAAAGAGGGCATATATAAAATTAGAATAAAAGACATTATAAATAACAAAGAAGGTACTTGGAAAAGAGATTCTTGTGCTTCAGGAAAAAGACAGTGTATTTACCAAGGAACACAGGTGGACCAAACTGTGGAGAAATATTTCTCAGATCCCCTTTTCATGCTCTTGACTGCTCTCAGAGTCAGAATCTCACCTTCTCTTATTTGGCCCAATGCAGCACACTGGCTGTCAGTCTCCTTTTTACCTGAACTTCCAGCCTCCATACTCTGGACAGAATGAGTGATGGAAAAGGCAAATCTGATCACCTGACCCCCCCTTTACAATCTGTCAACAATCTACATATCCTCAAGTGGAGTGAGAAAAACAATCACTGGGATGTAGAAGAAAATATTAGAAACTTCACATATTTCTATTTTATCCAATAAAATAAATTATTAATGCCTAATATGCAGAGACAACAAAATATGTAAGAAATTTATAAATACCTATGTAGAGATATATTAGAAGAGACTGTTCAAAAAAGGTTTTACCAGAATGGATGAATGTATAATCTGAACTCTCTGGAGGCAAGCATCCAGGATAAAACTGAATTCCTTAACATGACCTACTAAGCAAGCTCTAGCTTCAGTGTCCTACCACTCTACCCAACGAGCTTCACAACCTAGTAACACTGCTTTGTTTTAGTTCCTTCATTATATATTTTGCTATTTTGTATTTCCCTGTATTTGCTTCATTGCTTTATGTCAGAAACGGTCTTTTCACCTGTCTTCATATATCGAATTCAAACTCCTTCAAAACTGACCACTCCTTCCACAACACCGTCCTGAGCTGTCACAACAGGCTGAGATTAAAGGCACCTCTGTGCTCACAGAGAACCTTTTCAATATTACTGTCATAACATATATTTGATGCTATGAAAAATACTGTTTATAGTCATATATGTGTCTTTGTACCTGTCTCTTTTACTCACTGGAAGAATTTTGGGGTCAATAATCACATTTTTTATTTATCCTTGCATTTCTAGGATCTAGAAGAGTGTCTGTTGGAAGACAGGAGTCCAGTGAATGTCTGTGGAACTATTATATACTACAGATAGAATAGTTATGAGTCTATTATGAAAGCCCAGATGTGAAATATAAAAAGAAGAAACAAAAATCTATATGCCTTGATTCTACAGTTTTATATAAACAGGGGAGAGACAATGTCAGCTGTGAAACACCTAAGCTTCTACTCTGTTTGCCATATAACCAGCTGCATTATTACTATTTGATGGATTCTGGTAGAAAACATAAGACTCCTGGGTCAAAGACAAAGAGCTTTCTTTTTTTTTTTTAATATTTTATTTCTTTATTTGACAGAGACAGCCAGTGAGAGAGGGAACACAAGCAGGGGAAGTGGGAGAGGAAGAAGCAGGCTTCCAGCGGAAGAGCCTGACGTGGGGCTCGATCCCAGAACTCTGGGATCACACCCTGAGCCAAAGGCAGACGCTTAATGACTGCGCCACCCAGGCGCCCCGACAAAGAGCTTTCTAATCTGTGACCTAGCAGGCAGCATGAACTTCAGGTTCACATCCATAGGAGTGCTGTGTAAGTCAATCCACATGACTATGAATTGGCTGAGGGGGATACTGCACATGCAGTGGATTTCCTTCATAGCTGAAGAGCCCCAAGCTTAGGAAACCCCAATCTTTTTTAAGGCTGAGGGGGATACTGCACATGCAGTGGATTTCCTTCATAGCTGAAGAACCCCAAGCTTAGGAAACCCCAATCTTTTTTAAGGGACTGCAAGCAAATGTGCACAAAATTTTCCCTGAAAAGAGACATTTTCTTAATTTTCCTGGACAGCAAGCAAACTTGCCCTCTAACCCAGAGAGAGATATTATATCTAACTTTCAAGGCCATTGACCATACAAATATCCTTGAAAAAATAGCCTAGAACAAAAGTTGCCAGAGCTTCTCTCACATGACTTATAGAAGTCTTAAAAATTCAGCAGAATCATCCCCCAAATACAAGTAATTAAAATTACCTAAAATATGTGCAAAGGTCCTGGGACAGTTGATTTGGTCACACCTATGAGACTCTACTTAAGATGAACTGTTCTAATTCTTCAGTTTTAACTAAAATTTCAGTTTAGTTTACTGGTTTACTGAGTTTTAAAATGTTTCTATAATCCAAATTACTTTCAAACTTTAAATATGAATTAACTTTATATTTAGAAAATAATTATCTATGTTTCTTCTACCTCCAGACCAAGTTATTTGACACTCATAGTATTTGTGTATGTATTTTCACCCTTGCGGGCAGAGATCTTTGAGTCTCCCATCACACACAAACAAATTTTTATTTTCCTCTTTTATTTATTGTTTGTATATTTAATTTTAAACCATAAAACCAAATTATTTATTCACAATCATATATAGATACACCCTTGATCATAATTATCCTGTTATCTAAGATTATGATTCTCCCATTTTAGTGTATACAAGAAATCACTTGAAATAACTGACAAAATGTGGGACACCTGGGTGGCTCAGTCAGTTGAGCATCTGCCTTCAGCTCAGGTCATGGTCCCAGGGTCCTGGGATCGAGTCCCACATCCCGCTCCTTGCTCAGCGGGGAGCCTGCTTCTGCCTCTGCCTGCCACTTCCCCTGCTTGTGCTCTCTCTCTCTCCGACAAATAAATAAATAAAAACTTAAAAATAAATAAATCTTTAGAAAATTAAAAAAAAAATAATTGACAAAATGTAAATGCCCAAGCTTCCAATGTTTCAGGTTTTATTAATCTTAAGTGAGGTATATACTTTTAACAGGATATCCACATGACTATGAATTGGCATTGTGTTTTTTAAGATTATAGGCATGCTTGTTACGATTTTTTTAAAAATAAGAACTTACTTAGTTTAAGTAAAACAAATATTTTAAAGACATTTTTCAAATAGAAACACAAGTGCTAACACAGATGCTGGAAGTTTTGGAAGAAAGGATGGGATCAGTTAAAGTCATGTAGAGTATTATTAGTTCAAATATTCAGGAAGAAATGGCCAGAAGGCAACCTGAAGTGCTAGACTAGATCACAAAATTGAGGTCCTGATGGCCACCGTGATTTAGGAATTGTGTATGCATGTCACCCATGTAACCGTAGTCATAGATAAATGAGGAAAAGTAGACAGACCCTTAAAACACCATAAAGAAGTAAAAATGTGAGGACAAGGAGCCTATGATAGAGAAAGGGGAATAACAAGAGAAGTGGGGGGGGGG
>NW_024426786.1:65061-73531 GCF_017311325.1 Ursus maritimus
GGCTGAGGGGGATACTGCACATGCAGTGGATTTCCTTCATAGCTGAAGAACCCCAAGCTTAGGAAACCCCAATCTTTTTTAAGGGACTGCAAGCAAATGTGCACAAAATTTTCCCTGAAAAGAGACATTTTCTTAATTTTCCTGGACAGCAAGCAAACTTGCCCTCTAACCCAGAGAGAGATATTATATCTAACTTTCAAGGCCATTGACCATACAAATATCCTTGAAAAAATAGCCTAGAACAAAAGTTGCCAGAGCTTCTCTCACATGACTTATAGAAGTCTTAAAAATTCAGCAGAATCATCCCCCAAATACAAGTAATTAAAATTACCTAAAATATGTGCAAAGGTCCTGGGACAGTTGATTTGGTCACACCTATGAGACTCTACTTAAGATGAACTGTTCTAATTCTTCAGTTTTAACTAAAATTTCAGTTTAGTTTACTGGTTTACTGAGTTTTAAAATGTTTCTATAATCCAAATTACTTTCAAACTTTAAATATGAATTAACTTTATATTTAGAAAATAATTATCTATGTTTCTTCTACCTCCAGACCAAGTTATTTGACACTCATAGTATTTGTGTATGTATTTTCACCCTTGCGGGCAGAGATCTTTGAGTCTCCCATCACACACAAACAAATTTTTATTTTCCTCTTTTATTTATTGTTTGTATATTTAATTTTAAACCATAAAACCAAATTATTTATTCACAATCATATATAGATACACCCTTGATCATAATTATCCTGTTATCTAAGATTATGATTCTCCCATTTTAGTGTATACAAGAAATCACTTGAAATAACTGACAAAATGTGGGACACCTGGGTGGCTCAGTCAGTTGAGCATCTGCCTTCAGCTCAGGTCATGGTCCCAGGGTCCTGGGATCGAGTCCCACATCCCGCTCCTTGCTCAGCGGGGAGCCTGCTTCTGCCTCTGCCTGCCACTTCCCCTGCTTGTGCTCTCTCTCTCTCCGACAAATAAATAAATAAAAACTTAAAAATAAATAAATCTTTAGAAAATTAAAAAAAAAATAATTGACAAAATGTAAATGCCCAAGCTTCCAATGTTTCAGGTTTTATTAATCTTAAGTGAGGTATATACTTTTAACAGGATATCCACATGACTATGAATTGGCATTGTGTTTTTTAAGATTATAGGCATGCTTGTTACGATTTTTTTAAAAATAAGAACTTACTTAGTTTAAGTAAAACAAATATTTTAAAGACATTTTTCAAATAGAAACACAAGTGCTAACACAGATGCTGGAAGTTTTGGAAGAAAGGATGGGATCAGTTAAAGTCATGTAGAGTATTATTAGTTCAAATATTCAGGAAGAAATGGCCAGAAGGCAACCTGAAGTGCTAGACTAGATCACAAAATTGAGGTCCTGATGGCCACCGTGATTTAGGAATTGTGTATGCATGTCACCCATGTAACCGTAGTCATAGATAAATGAGGAAAAGTAGACAGACCCTTAAAACACCATAAAGAAGTAAAAATGTGAGGACAAGGAGCCTATGATAGAGAAAGGGGAATAACAAGAGAAGTGGGGGGGGGGTACATGACAATGTGATATTATGGAAACCAAAAGAGAAGCTGCAATGAAGAATGGATGATAGTAACAATAAATGAATGAATAAAATAAATAAAAATAAAATAAAATAAAATGGAAAAATGTCCCTTATATACTGGTTTCTATTGCAAGACCATACTCTTTATACTTATAAAATTAGCATTCCCACTTTGCAATTGAGGAAACAGAAACAGGAAGAAAGATTAAATGAATTGCCCAACTATACCTAGATTATATGTGTTGGAGCCAGGATTGCAGTTCGTTGTCAGGCTCCAGAGGCCATGTTCTAAACCACCAATCTAGGCTGAGGACAGAACACATGCCACTGGTTTCAGGAGAACAGGTGTGTGCCAGCCAGACCACACAGGGCTCCTCTGGCACCAGCTGGTGAGGCAGTGGAGGCAGTGCGGACTGCTTTCTCAAGAAGTGTGGGGGGAGAAGGAAAAAAGAGATGGTTGGAATAACTTTAGGATCCGAAGTCGTGAACAAGCTTAATGACAGAGAGAAAAGAGCTAGTTGAGGGGGAAAATCTGAGGTGCACAAGAGGCATGAGATAATTAATGACACCACGTTGCTAAGGTGGTGAAAGGGGAGAGACTGGAAGCCACTGATGGGAGAATTGCTTTTGAAACGTAGGGTCAACATCTCCTTTTTTTAAGGTAGGTAAACAGAATTTTCACAGTAAGAAAACATTTTAAAATGGAAAGAAAAGAAACTTAAAGAATTTATAGGGGTTAGCCTATACTCGTCCTCAGTAATTTTAAAGTAATGATTGATCTTCTGGATGGAGGAGTAGACAGATAGATAGAAAGGCAGGCAGGCAGACAGAGAGACAGACATAGATACAGAGAGAAACTGATACATGGCAAACAACCAAGGCATAAACTATAGTAAGAATCAAGAAAATTCAAATTACTATGAAAGAACTTTTAGGAAATCAAATGACAGTTGCACAGTTATTAAGATAGCTGAGTTAAACAGCTTCATTCTGCCTATTGAAACTTCAAATTTACAGTCTCTACACCTTGTTATAAAGTGACTGTTTTTCAATCAAGTTGAGTTGCTTTCTAGGTTACAAGGTACCCAATAACTAATGACAATGATATATGCATTCATTCCTTTTGGTAAAATTATTTCCTTTTCCTACCACATTATTTAGTGCTCTGAAAATGTAAATCCATCTTAGGTAATGGAATTTAAACCAAATTTCCACTGGTACAACTTAATGATGTAATTTTCTCTGTAAAATATCCAAGTGAACCAAATGACATTTTATTTACTTTTTATGAACATATTTTCCTTTCATGCTACCTTTCCTTTATTCTATAAAAGTACTATCCTAAAGCACTTTGAAATACACCAAATAAAACTTTCACGTAGATCCAAAGCATAGTAAAACATTTTTCCTATTCTGTGAACTTGTGTCCACTCTTTTTTGACGTGCACACTATTCATCACCATCATGAGGTTTACACTTTCTTTCTCTTTCTAGAAAACTATTATTTTCTACTTGGTTCACTCTGTACTGTAAATGTTCATATAATAAAAGTGATGCTTGCAAAGTGTTTCCCTAGTAGGAACAAAGACATGGAAATAAAATGCCCTTTGCATTCATGGTCCACCCTTCTGTGTGAAAAATGGTTATGGAAGTATTGGAAAAAATCCATGCTGCATGCCACAATGCTATGCAAATGATTCCCCTTATGAAAGAAAGACTGACTTACTGTGTGATTTTCTTTGTTTTGATGGTCATCGGCACCATTAAATTGATGGTTAGACATAAAAGACCACTGTTGTTTGAAAACAGAATAGCGAAAATCCTTGTACATAACCAGTGGTCGAAGTACTTTAGAAGACCAAGCAAAACAAACCATTTTATACTGAGAAGTGGCCATTTGTAGTGGCTTTACTATGCAATAATAAAAGAACAGATATTTGTAAGCACTGTCTACAAAGGATTACATTGCAGAAACCATTACCTTCCTCAGATGCACGCAGCTGGATCAACCCCATTTGTTCTCTTAAGAAGCCTGTACAGCATCATCTACATGACCATCAATCTGGAGACCACAGTTCCAGAGAAATGTTGCCCCTGAATCACCCCACACATTCACAATTCAGACATACAAAAAACTAAGATATGAGACCTGGCACTGGGGCTCAGACAACTCCAAAGTGGCACAAATAGGAAGCCCCGAGCATGGCAAAATTAAAAGGGAAAGCCAATAATGCAAATCAAGACAATCCAGGGGGTGCCAGTCAGCTGAGCATCCAACTCTTGATTTCAGATCAGGTCATGATTTCAGGGTTGTGAGAACGAGCTCCACATCAGGCTCTGTGCTCAGCGGGGCTTCTGCTTGAGATTCCCCCTCTCCTTCCGCCCCTTCCCCCAGCTGCACATACACTCTCTCTCTCATAAATCAATCCTAAAAAAAAAAAAAAAAAAAAAAAAAAAAAAAAAAGGAAAAAATGGGCAATCCAGAAACATAGTTAACTTATAGAGAAAGCAGAGCAGGACTACAGAGGAAAACAGACCTGAAGGATTCTCTGAGCCTATGGGCAAGTGCTGGAGTAGATTCCTCCCTGGTAACTGGCTAAGAGCAGGGGCCTGCCCTGAAGGCTAAGACCTGAGAGAGACGGCTGCTCACTGACAGAACAAAAACAGACCTATCAGAACCTATCATGTCAAACAGTAAAATTGAACCATATGTGCAAGTCTCTCTGACTTGAGTCTTTCTTTTGTCATCAGATTTAGAGGAGTCAGATAGTCGTATCATGAAGTGCAGGGCAGAAGAACAAGACAGATGTAGTGGCACTGACAATGCAACCATCTTCTATGATGAACAACAGGTATTTTTCCCCGGAATGCTTGAGGAAGGACATATAAGATGATGTGTTTGTTTGCTCCCTTGCTTGCTGAGCATTCACTGAATAAGAAGCATTCAGGATGAACCATCTCACAAGGAATAGAAGTGGTTAAGAATATTGGATAAGGACATTTGAGCCCTCGTTCCCTGAAAAACGTATTTCTGAAAAGGGGAGAAGTCGAGTGGAACACCATGGAAATGAGTCATTTGGTGAATGGGTGTCACTGGGAGAAAATGTGAAGAGACGAGGGCTATATTTTGTAGTAATTAATCTCTAGAGTATAAAAGGCAAATGTGCAAGACACATCTTTGGTTTTGCTTTATTGTTATGATTAATCATCTCTTTCTTTCCTTCTTACCTCTCAGGTAGGAAGCCAGAGCCTCTATGTTACTACATCTCTCTTCCCTTTGTCTTTCTTTCTGTATGTGTATGTGCATATGGGATGTAGATGCATGTGTGGTGTCTTTTAGTTAATGTCTTATTAACTATTATTTAACTATTAACTTATTAACTATTAACTTATTAACCTTTTAAAATAAGTTTTTCTTTTCATACTACACCGAGCGGAATTTTTTTAAAGACATATCTAGTAAGTGTTCAGAGTGGTTGGGAGCCAGAGCAGTATACTTTGCTTAAAATAGATGAACTACTTTTGTTGCTATGGCCAAACTTGTCTCACTCATGTTCTGGATCCTATCCCTTCATTTATTCAAGAATTTTGCTCATGCAGTCCTCCCCTTTCTGCCCTGGATCCACACATTTTACTCTGATAGATCATTCCTATAAGCATCTAAACATGCTGTACTATCACCCATCTTAAAACCTTTCCCTTGACAGGACAATCGCAATTCCCCATTTTTTGTTCCCTGTTACAACAGAATTCTCAAAATAGTTTCTATCCTCACTGTCTCCTCTTCCTTCTTTTCATTCTCTCTTATATTCTTGCCAGTAAGTCTTTCAGCCTACATTCCGCTAAAACCACTTTTGTTAATGTCACCACTGACCTCCACACTGCTAAATTCAATGATTCATTTGAGGTCATCATCCTTTTAACCTCTCATCATTATTTGAAACGATGGACCATTCCTTCCGTCTTGAAGTCCTCTCTTTCTTTTATCTGTGTGGTTTCATCTCTGAGCCAGGTATTCACTTTTGATATATACTACTTATTACTCTAATCTGTCTATTTCTACTGTTTGGCTAGATCCTTTTTCTTACTCCAGTTTCTAGATGTAAAGAACCCAGGGCTCATGAATGACCTTCCCTTCTCCAGCTGTGCTCACCATACAGATGACTATAATACTCTATAAGCCATCTGTCTTTTATGACTCCTAACTTAATACCCACAGCTCAATATTCACCCAGTGAAATGTATCTGCCTTTTATAAGATATCTACTTAGATGTTTAATAATCATCTCAGGTTTAACATGTTCAAAACAGTCTGCTTTCCCCACGCACCTGCTCCTTCCCTGACCTTGCAGCCCATTCATTCCAAATCTTTTCCATTTTAGGAATTGTCATAACAATTCATCCAGGATCTCAAGTCAAAGATTTCTCATACCTCACATCCTATCCTGTAATAAATACTTTGTTTCTTTCCTCAAAATATATTAGAATTGTAACCAAGTTTCACCACCTCCACTACTACCATCCTAGTCCAAAGCACCCACCTTGTGGTGGCCATGGAGATGTCCTGATTGGACCTCTCTTCAAGGAGTCTCATGACTGACAGCCTCCAGCTGCCATACTTTTGTCTCTCCAAAGCCATTCCTCCTCAGGCTCTTCCAGTGACCAGCTCAGTAGCAGGGGAGGAAGGACCAGAACAGGGTTATTCTGACATAGGATTTGTCTAAAGTGTAACTTCTACTAAGGGACTTCTGTTGGGCTGGCAATACCTTCTCAGAGCCATGCTGCAGTCTGATCTTTCCTCTCCTTTCAGGTCGATGGCATTCTGTCTGATGGCTCTCGCTTCCTGCTTCCCTGCTTCTGCTCCCTGTCCCTATATTCTTGCCAATTATTTATACATGTTGCAGTACCTAATTCTGCTTCTCAGAAGACCCAAACCAACACAAATATGTTTCACGGATACCTGATCCTAATATTTCTCTCAGCTCCTACCTTTTGTCCCCACTAGCAGCAAGAGGGGGCTTTTTAAGCCTAAGTCACACTATGTCTTAAAGGTCTCCTGTGGCCTCTCATTGTTCTTAGGACCAATTCTAACCATGGCTCCAAAACTTCAAAAATGTGGCCTCTGGCTCCCTCTCCAAATTTCTCCTTTGCTCCTCTGCCCTTACTACATTGTTCTGGGTGTTACTTGAATTCACCTGGCAAAGACCCACTTCAGAATCTTTTCATATATTTTTTTCATGCTGAGGTCAAGAGTGTTCCTCTCCTGGATGTCCACATGGATAACCCTTGACTTCATTTGAATTCCTGTCCCCATGTCTTCTCCTCAGGAAGACCTTCCCTGATCTACCTAAAACAGGAAGCATTCTCCACGAATATCACTTCAAATATAAGCTAAATCTATTTAAAGATCCAAATATATAAGCAGTTTTTTCAAAGAATCTTTAAATAAACTCCAGGTAAATGTCAGATAAAGATGCAAGATAAAATTATAGGTCTTTTGATAACACAAAATGTTAGATATAAACACTCTGGAAAACATTTTCTTCTGAGATTGAAGTTACACTTTCTTTTCTTCATCTCATGAAAGGTTGGGTATTATTTCCACTAACCTATCTATCAGTTATTTGTAAAATAAAATAAATGCATTGTGCAAATGGACGTAAATGAACTGTAACAATTGGTGTTTGTTTTATATTCTTAGTACATTTGCCATAGTTTGCATTTTAATAGCCTCGCATTTTAATAGACTTGCATTTTAAAAGCCTTGCCTGGTAGCTCTTTGAGAATGCTGTTAGAGACCAATAATTCTTAGAAGAGTCCCTATTATGAAAATAGAGATTCGATAAAGTGCTTATTATTTTAGTGGCTAAGCTGTAAGGACTCATGTCTAAAGTTGATTTAAGACTATTTCTTTAAATTGGTCAGAATGTGATTCTAATGCCTTCTGTTGTATTCATCTAATATTAATTATTTGGAATTTAAAAATCATATGGAAGTATTTTCTTGACAGAGTCAAATTCCAATAGGCAAATTATCAAGAAAATATCCTAAGGCACTGAATTGTCTTAGGGATGAATCATTTTATAATCTAATATGTGCACAGTAAATTCAGACATATGGAAAACACACTCAAATATCAAAAAGGAAAAAGATTTATTAGAGCTTTTTATGAATAAGGCTTCAAGTGATGATTTAACTTAGTCCCTTTTTTGTATTTTTGAGCAAATTTGGATTCTGAGCTGTTCTTTTGCTTTATGAAACAGACTATTTTTCAAAAGTAATATAATATTAAAAGTGAAGACAATTTAGAGATAATCTGACCAAATGACCTCATTTTAAAATGAGTAAACAAAGGCCTAGAGAAGTAGGTGACTTGCCTAAACCTATGGAGCTAACTGAAGTTAATCACACAGCATTACTCAGAGGCTGAACCCCAGTGTAGTAAGTCCAAGGTAATGTTGTCTTTAATAGTTTCATGAAAGAATGATTCCAGATTTGTATAGAACAAGTATCCTACAAGACAAGGTGCCTGCCTCAAAGACCTTGAAGTTTAATTAAAAAGCAAGATACATTTACTGAAACAATAATGACATGTGATTATGTTTAAAAATTTTAACATGTAGATATATGATTACCATTTATGATGATATGATATTTGAAATAGAAAATACAATATCAATAGTAGTGAGGGGAGGAGTTAAGATGGCGGAGGAGTAGGAGACACTGTTTTTAGCCGGTCCTCCGAGTCGAGCTGGATAGGTACCAGAGCAGCCTAAACAACCACGGAACCAGCCTGAGACGCAGGAAGATGCATCTGGATCTCTACAAATGAACATCTCCAGCGCTGAGTATTGAGGTACGAAGAGGGGAGCCATGAAACTGTGCACAGATATT
>NW_024426786.1:75753-102162 GCF_017311325.1 Ursus maritimus
ACAATCTAAGTAAAACTTAAAAAAAAAAAAAAAAAGTACCACAGCATTTTTGAAAGGATCTCATTACATGTCTACCATATACACCTGCTTACTCACCGCGGCCAGTCGAAGTCATCTGAGGACGCTGTATCTCCATCCACTCCGCTAGACACGTGGAAAAACTTCACAGATGGTTCTCCTTTATCTTCCTGGAATGACCCTAATAAAACAAGACTGATGAACTAAAATGCATTTCTTCCCAAGAGCTGAAAGAAGAGATAGTTTCCTCCTAACACAAGCAAAGATCTTCTAAATCAGGGACATAGGGCAGCATTAAGTTGCACAGCACTTATTCTTTTGTACCTATTTCATGGGTACCTGTGGGGAGACAGGAGGAGCAGATAAAGACGATGTCTTCTGTTCAAGCTCAAATTCTGAGCTACCGAGTTTAATGGGTCAGGTGCATAATCGTAACGTAGTAAAAACAGCCACTGCCACTTACTGCCACTGAATGCTTATCTACATAAAAGTTTATATGGTTAATCTAGGAACACGGAGATAATAACTATATTTCTTAAATGTTTTGTACGAAGCACTTTAAGAATTACTTCCATTTACAATAACCCCTATGTATGCTTTTGCAGTCCATTTTACAAGGAATGACTTTCCTCCAGAATAATGAGTTTGTTCCCACTGTGGATAAGATCAGACAACCCCTACAGACCATTTCATGAAGTCATCATCAGCAGGTCAACTGTAAGTATCTCTAAATACATGTAAAACTCAGAGCAAGGGAAAAAACCTTGCAGCCTATTCCCTGAGATGGAGGAGCAGGATAGGGTGGCAGGGGAGGGTGTGGTTATGCGGGTGTGGTGGCAGAGGCAGGTCGTTTAGGAACCACAAATAAAACGTCAGAATCTTCCAGAGTTCCCCATAGAACTGGTTTACCCTAAGTGAGTATATATTCTGTTAGATGACAAAAGCAAATACAGAAAAACTGTCAATAGGTTTTACAAAGAAAAGTCACCAGAGATTAGTATGATTGAAAGCTAAAGTGTGAGACTTCAGTTTGAATCTTGATTCTGCCATTTACCACCCCATGGTCTCAGAAGGTACCTCTTCCTAAGTCTATGAATTCCTCACTTATAAGTGATAAAAATAATTGGAAATAATAAGCCTACCATAACCATGACGATGACAGAAAACCAGTAATGTGTGTGAAGTGCTTAGTACAGTACCTAACACAGAGTGACATTCAAGAAATTCTGGTTACTTTCAGCCTTACAACAAGTAAGTAGTCAGGTGGCAATAAAAATGTAAGCTAAAAGGGCGCCTGGGCGGCTCAGGTGGTTAAGCATCTGCCTTCAGTCCTGGAATCCAGCCCCCTGTCAGGCTCCCTGCTCAGCGGGAAGCCTGCTTCTCCCTCTTCCTTTGCCCCCTCCTTTATTCATGCTCTCTTGCACGTGTGCTTGCTCTCGCTCTCTTCTACCCTCTCCATCTCCTCCCCTCTCTCTCAAATAAAACCTTAAAAAAAAAAAAATCTAAGCTAAAGCACTATACTCCCCTGTAGAAAGTATTTTAATGAAGTGGATAATCATGCTTAGTAATTTTAAAAAAGTTAATTCTATCACATATTGGTATACAATAGTGGAAAGAAGTCTTTGCTCTTGCTTTCTCACAGTGTCTGATGTTACTGTGTTGGGGGCTGCCATATACTTTCTCGTGAGGTTTGCTTGAGTAGTTGTTTGTTTCTGGTCTGGCTCTTACCAGCACGTTCGATCTTACCTACTAATTCTCTAAAGGTAAGCTCCAATTTACTTTGTTCTGGGGTTGATCCTCCTATAAATTCAGTCTTAAATTCTAGGTCTGTGAATGCTAAATGAAGGATCTCCTTCTGAAGTGACTTCTTAAACCATGGTCCTCTTTCTTGATCTGATCGAAGATCAGGTATCGGGAAGCGAACAGAAAGGTTTAACGCCGGTGTGACAACTTGTACTGATATCCGACAATTTGCAGGATTATGTGAATCATCCAGAAATACTTCAGTGAAAGCCTTGTGCTAAAACACAAAATATCAAAAATATGTCAAAACATCAAATAAGGTAAACATAGATGACATTAATATTCAACATTACAATATGTATAATCACTATTTCCTCATTCAGTATAATGCATTAAAATACAATTCAAATTAGCTACTACCATAAAAATTCAGCGTAATGAAATTTTATAATGTAATAGCTATTGATAAAACTTCAAATAACTGGCAAAAGTTAAATCAAGTCAAAATCAATCAATCAAAATATAAACTGAACCAAAGTGAAGACACAGGTGCTATAGATGTATACATACATTCCTATAGACTAAAAACAGCATGTAAATTAGGTTATCAATAAATCCAATATAGTTAAAAATCAATTCAACATTCAATCTGAAGGATTTATCTACTAACATCCTACTTTAAAGACTTGATGTGAAATAAGATTAATTATGCCAAATGCAAGGGCCCATCCCCAACTTTTTATTTCCAGGACTAAGCCTAGAGCCTGGCACAGCCTAAGTTCTAAATATTCACCAAATGACTCGCTCTGAGCTCCCATCCAACCCAAGGATATGAGCCCATCAAATGACCCTTAGAAACCAAGACACATATGCACCCTCTACTCAAAGCCATGTTACAACAGAAGGATCGAAGAACATTTTCAGAGAAAGTATTTGTTTTTTGGTTTTGTTTTGTTTTTTTCTAAAATGTACTGAAGAAGTTTATAAAGCTTTAGCCCAGAGCACACTGCAGGTGATAACATTCCCCCAGTTAGGAATCAGCGTCTAACCTCCTGAATTAGGGAGTTCTTTTCTTAACCCAGACTGGGATTTTTAGCACATCTATGCTTTCTCTTCCCTCTTGCCCTTTGTAATACTAACCCCCACCCCCAGCAAAAATAACCCAAGAGATTAAACCATCATAGATACGGCTAACAGAAAATATGCACACCAGCCCCACAGAACTTGAAATAACTAGTAATTGGTGACAACAAAATGCTGATATAATGTGAATACCCACCACTAATTAAGGGAGAAGCAAGTAAGGAGAAAAATAGCTCTTCCCTTTTCTTTTTAACCAAAGTTGTCTCTACCTGTTCCTGGTCTGAGAGTCCCCCAATTCCAGCCCAAAACTCCTAACAGACTTCATGCAAATCTGACTTACTTGAATTGCTTAGAAAAGACACCATGCACCAGACAGATCTAAGTAAAAGTGACCTCACGTGATGCTCTATAGCACAACGCTATAAATTATGTTCCCACTTTTAAAAGCGTACCTCCCAAGCTGCGGGCTTCAGAGGGGAGGGGGGCAGGGGATTGGGATAGACTGGTGATGGGTAGTAAGGAGGGCACGTACTGCATGGTGCACTGGGTGTTATACACAACTAATGAATCATCGAGCCTTACATCGGAAACCGGGGATGTACTGTATGGTGACTAACATAATATAATAAAAAATCATTAAAAAAAATGGTAGTGAGAATAACCATGCAAAGACAAAGACAAATTATTTTATCTTTGTAGGCCATCACAACAGATGTCCTAGTATGAAAGTTAAAACTTTCTCTACTTAACGTGCATTGTCTCCGTTACTACTACGATTACATAAAACAAGAAAAGTATATTCCTTTCTTATCTTGCTATCTATGTTTTCATACTCTATTTTGTTTTGAAGTCACTTAATGTTATGAGGGGAAAACTATAGCAAGGTGCATTTGTACCCTGAGGGTGTTGAGACCTCTTTCATATACAATACTGTGTGATTGGGTGACATTTTCCAGAAATAGAGATAATGATTGAAAACCTTTACCTAAAAGGATAATGATATCTTTTAAAAATCACATGATTTCAATAGGTTTTCTCTAATTGTTTTAATGTTCTTTTTGATGCCAATTAACTTTCTTAATGGGATAAAATAAATGTAGCCAAAAGAGATAAAAACATAGCATTTTTACTTGGAACTGATAAAGTAGTAATTGAAGAGGTTTCTTTCCACTGTATTTCTTTGTTGTTGCTTCTATTGCTTTGATGATAATAATGATGGTGATGATATATTATATAACTATAAAAGAACAGTTTACATTTTAGATATAAAGAACAAAGCTGGAGGCAGAACATTTTTGAATTTCAAACTAAATTACAAAGTTCTAGTAATCAAAAGAGTATGGTTCGGACATACTTGAAATTTGCTAAGACAGTAGCTCTTAAGTGTTCTTATCACACAGACACAATGGTAACTATGTGAGATGATGGATATGTTAATAATCTTGATTATGGTAATTATTACAAAAGGTATACTTATATCAAAACATCACAGTGTATACCTTAAATATATACATTATTTTCATTTGTCAATCATATCTCAATAAAGCTGGAAAAAATCATTAAGGGGAAACTTAAAGTGTCAAAAACTTAATGTTTTATAGTGATTTTTTAAAAAGTTAAAATATACCAAGTACATATGATGATCATAAACTAATATGTACTCAACAATGTGACTTCAAGATATTAAAATGGATATTATATAAATTAATAGTGATAAGAAAATGACAACCTCATGAGCCAAGACTCCCTCCTAAGACTCTCTCAGAAATTAACAGATGGGATGCCTGGGTGGCTCAGTTGGCTAAGCGTCTGCCTTCTCCTCAGGTCATGATCCTGAGGTCCTGGGATGGAGCACTGCATTGGGCTCCTTGCTCAGCGGGGAGTCTGCTTCTCCCTCTCTACTCTCCTCCTGTGCTCTCTCTCTCAAATAAATAAAATCTTAAAAAAAAAAAAAGGAATTAACAGATGGAATAGAAAAAATAAGACACTAAAGGAAGTAAATGACACCACTGTAAGAGGATATTTAAATGGGAAACTCTCATTTTCCACTGAAGCTGCAAGACAATAGCAGCAAATTATTCCCTACAATCCAAAGTCAGGTGCTAGAATGCCCAGAGAGGGCCTGAAGACCGTGCTGGCAATCTGTTTTACAGCCTTCTCTCAAATTTGAAGATACATAAAAGATGAAAGGGGTAGGAGTTGGAAATTGGAGTATTTCTTTGGAAAAGTTGTCAGGGTTGTTTTCCTCTCATTCTTAGTTTAATAAAAATGCTTCAATAAGACCTGCTGGAGAATATATGATATGTGTCCCCAATAGTTTATAGAACACTGAGAACTGATGTCATATACTTAAAGAATAGTCTACAAGCAAGAGACTAAATATAGTGGCTTCTGGAAGGAAAACTTAAGGAGAAACTATGCTCTTCCTGAGTGTAGTTAAAGTCGATCCCCCAGTGCCTAGATGTGGAACCTGCATAGATGCACTAATTTATACAGTTAACAGAAATTCAGCCCAACGTGATGGAATGAGCACTGGGTATAAGACTGATGAATCACTGACCTCTACCTCTGAAACCAATAATACATTATGTTAATTAATTGAATTTAAATTTAAAAATGAAGATAAATTAAATTAAAAAGTAAAAAAAAAAAAAAGAAAGAAAAGAAAAGAAATTCTACCGCAAAGAGATCCTGTAAATGTGAGGCATTCTCCGCAGAAAGCAGCTGTCAATGACCCTTCTGTTGCAGAAGCTGCAGGGCAGACGTAAGCGAGCAGGAGAACAAGCAAGCTCTGGGTAGAGGGAGTGTGTGAATGTACATATATGCATACACGCATTACATGTGAGTGCTCTCTGTGAAAATAAATGGTTCTTCCTCTTTTCTGGGACAATGCTACTCACATGTGTGCACTCACACACACACACACACACACACACACACACACACAACCATGTATTAGCACCACAAGCAAAATCACAATACCTAAAATGTAGAGTCATACGTATTTGAGAAAGCCAAAACAATAAAATTAAAAGCCTATATAAAACCTATCTACATCTATATCTATATATATCTATCTCACATAATCCCCCTTCCAAAAACCATAAAAGGGAAAGAAAACAATTAAAGAACTCTATTTGGGAATTCTCAAACATTCTTTTGAAAAAGCCTCATTCTGGAAAATGTTTGTAACCAATGGTCATGCTGGTTCTAAATGTGAAATCCATCTTTGTATCTACTGACAGATTCAGGCCAAGTTTCAGGAGAGGTTGGGTGCTGAAGTTCACAAAGCATTTGCACAAGACTCAGCCTGCTCAGAGTCTGAATCACTGGATGGAAGACAAGGGCAGGAGGTAGGGGAAAAGCTGGCCCTACTAGTCAAAGTATGAGCCCCAAGGGAAAGGGTGGGTGGCATTTATGACACAGCTGAGAACCAGAGGTTCAAAGTGAGAGATAATGGCTGGGTTTAAGTTTTAGCCCTTTTGATCTCACTAAAGCTGCAGAGATCACTGATGGTCTAAGAGTCAAGAGCTTGTCCTGGAGGAATGCCTGATGGGACAGAATTGTTGTGTGTGCTAATATGTAAATATATTTGTATAGCTGTCAGTGTTTTTCCCTCCCGATTTGTACTGTACTTTCCCTTTAATCAAATACATTCTACAAGAACTGCTGATCCAGGGGCGCCTGGGTGGCACAGCGGTTAAGCGTCTGCCTTCGGCTCAGAGCGTGATCCCGGCGTTATGGGATCGAGCCCCACATCAGGCTCCTCCACTATGAGCCTGCTTCTTCCTCTCCCACTCCCCCTGCTTGTGTTCCCTCTCTCGCTGGCTGTCTCTATCCTGTCAAATAAATAAATAAAATAAAAAAATCTTAAAAAAAAAAAAAAAGAACTGCTGATCCACTTCTTCCATGAAAAAGAAAAGCTGTTCTATGATCAGCTACATTTTGTATTCTAATTTATCCCAGAACAAGTAGATTATAGATATGGATACACTGTCATCTAATCCAAAGTTTTCAGTTATGTTCACAGATACACTGTGATAAACTATAATCAACATACACAGAAATTAAAAACTACTTTTCTTAATGATCCAGATTTTCTTTAGATTTGACGAGTATCTCTAACTGCACTGAAGTATAAATACTCTTGAATCTGTTCCTCAAATTTAATATTACAATTTTCTTTATGTTTTTAACTAAGGCATATGTGAAACATTTGTCAATTTAGACAAAAAAAAAGAAAAAAAGAAATAGATGATAGATTACACAAAAAGCAAGCAATCCTCAATCCATAATTAAACTTTCATTAAAAGTGCTATTTGTGAAGGAGACTGTGTATACATGGGGAAAGGGGTTTCTGGGAATTCCACGTACTTTCTTTTTTTAAATATTTTATTTATTTATGCGAGAATGAGAGAGTACACAAGCAGGGGGAGAGGCAGTGGGAGAGGGACAAGCAGACTCCCCACTGACCTAGAAGCCCCACTTGGGGCTTGATCCCAGGACCCTGAGATCATGACCTGAGCCGAAGTCAGATGCTTAACCAACTGAGCCACACAGGCCCCCCCCCCAAAAATACATGTTGTATTATTTTTTTATTATGTTCAGTTAGCCATTATTTAGTACATCATTAGTTTTTTTTTTTTTAAAGATTTTATTTATTTGACAGAGATAGAGACAGCCAGCAAGAGAGGGAACACAAGCAGGGGGAGTGGGAGAGGAAGAAGCAGGCTCCCAGCGGAGGAGCCTGATGTGGGGCTCGATCCAAGAACACTGGGATCACGCCCTGAGCCAAAGGCAGACGTTTAATTACTGAGCCACCCAGGCGCCCCCATCATTAGTTTCTGATGTAGTGTTCATGATTCATTAGTTACATATAACACCCAGTGCACATCACAACACATGCCTTCCTTAATACCCATCCCCTGGTTACCCCCCCACCCCCTCCCCTCTGAGAACCTGTTTGTTTCCTGGGGTCCATAGTCTTTCATGGTTCGTCTCTTGCTCTGATTTCTCCCCCTTCAGATTTCCCTCCCTTCTCCTATGATCCTCCCTGCTATTTCTTATGTTCCACATATGAGTGAAACCATATGATAATTGTCTTTCTCTGCTTGACTTACTTCACTTGGCATAATCCCCTCCAGTTCCATCCATGTCGATGCAAATGGTGGGTATTCATTCTTTCTGATGGCTGAGTAATATTCCATTGTATATATGGACCACATCTTCTTTATCCATTCATCTGGTGAAGGGCATCTCGGCTCCTTCCACAGTTTGGCTATTGTGGACATTGCTGCTATGAACATTGGGGTGAATGCACCCCTTCTTTTCACTACATCTGTACCTTTGGGGTAAAAACCTAGTAGTGCAATTGCTGGGTCATATTTTTAACATCTTGAGAAACCTCCATACTCCCAGAGTGGCTGTACCCACCAACAGTATAAGAGGGTTCCCCTTTCTTCACATCCTTGCCAACATTTGTTGTTTCCTGTTTTGTTAATTTTTGCCAGTCTAATTGGTGTAAGGTGGTATCTCATTGTGGTTTTGATTTGTATTTCCCTGATGACTAATGATGTTGAGCATTTTTTCATGTGTCTGTTACCCTCAACTCTATGGTCAACTAATCTTTGACAAATCAGGAAAAAATATCCAATGGAAAAAAGACAGTCTCTTTAATAAGTGGTACTGGGAAAATTGGACAGCTACATATAGAAGAATGAAACTGGACCATTCCCTTACACCATACACAAAGATAAACTCAAAATGGATAAAAGACCTCAATATGAGACAAGAATCCATCAAAATCCTTGAGGAGAACATAGGCAGTAACCTCTTCGACAATGGCCACAGTAACTTGTTTCAAGACACATCTCCAAAGGCAAGAGAAACAAAAGCAAAAAGAACTTTTGGGACTTCATCAAGAGATAAAGCTTCTGCAGAGCAAAGGAAACAGTCAACAAAACTAAGAGGCAAAACAAAGAATAGAAGACATTTGCAGATGATATTACAGATAAAGGGCTGATATCCAAGATATATAAAGAATTTCTCAAACTCAACACTCAAAAAACAAATAACCCAGTCAAAAAATGGGCAGAAGACATGAATAGACACTTCTCCAAAGAAGACATCCATGTACTTTCTACTTAATTTTGCTGTTTCCCTAAAACTGCTCTAAAACATAACATCTATCAAAAGCACATTAAAAAACGTGACTGACATTTAAAATCAAACCTCACATCAGATAATTGATCATATTTTCTAATCGCTGGATAAACATTGTTCACTGATCACCTGGGAAAGAAATATTAGTATGTATATTTAAATGGTGCTCTCAGATTAATAGGTAAAATTATGCTATATGTTTTGATTTAAAAAAAATGCATGAAATCAGCAGACATATATAAAGTTCAGAAAGAATGTTGTAAGACATTTCCTTCTATACAGCTAATGCTTCTTTAACAATAAATAATAAGAGTTGAAATTTATAGAGTACTTACTGTGAGGTCAGTAGAACTGTTACCCCATTTTACTATAAAGGAAGTCAAGGCTTAGAAAAAGCTTAAAGGAACTACCCAAGGCCATACGAGTAGGGAATTCAAATCCACTGTCTGTCTTCAGAGCCTGCACACGTAAGCACTATGGATATATGCTGCTACTTAACAGATAACATGTGTTGAAAAAGGAATCTATGATCAATTTTAAATTATAATTGGCCATTATAATCAACTCATCTTATTATCAATAAATTTTGTTAACAAGAAAGTATTATTGGAATACCCCATTCCAATGAATTCTCTACAAATAATTTTTTTAAAAAACAATCTTTACCAACAGAATTTTCTAACAGCAATACCCTATGGCTTCTTTTATTTGTTTTTGTTTTAAGTCACTTTGGACAGTAGATGATGATGAGCCATGACTTCCTTCCTCCTTGCCAAATTATATATAAACTTAATCAGAAGGAGGTAGTCTAGGTCCATCAAGAAATGGCTATTAAAATTCCCTGAACTGTAAATTCAGCTCCGCTGAGTTCAAACATTAAAAAGAATCTAATTTTTTTCAGAACATATACAACCTTGAGCTAAGGAAACCTGTGCTCTGCAAATCAGGATCCTTTTGAAACTACTTCTTCAGCAAATTGGTAACTATGTGGTAATATAATATGAGAGAAAATAAAGAAAAAGTATCCTTGTGATGCTGAAACTACATAAAAAAAAAGGATGAGTGGCTAAGATAGGGTTGCCATGTAAGCTGTGTCTGCATATATTCCATCAAATGGACACTAGAACCTACTACACAGATAATTCAAGCTAAAATACCACTTTCCTTTCAGTTATATGGATATTTCAAACAATATACTTTTATTGGCCTAAAATTTTTGGCAAGTGCTAATCTTCACCTTTTTACTGTTCTTTTGCAGTCTTCCATTTGAAGAAATGTGAGGGAACAATTTTAAGCTCCTGGAAAAACCATGAAGATATGGAATATCCACTAATACCAGACTGTCTGCTGTTGTCTCCAGTTTCAGCGCATTTTTACACTTGGGACACAACTTTCTACACAACAGTAAGTTCTATTACAGCAGACGTAGTAGTAGCTGGCTCCATACGAGGGCTGGAAAGTGGTGAAAGGCATGTGTGGTTGACAAGAGTAGCCTCCAGATTTAGAAAGACTATTCCAAGCTCCCACATGGTTTGTTTAGAGTTCGGGAAATCTTTACATAGTCTCTAAACAGAAGGCACACCAAGAGCGAAAGTGCGGAGTGCAATGAGGAAGACATAAATAGGAAAATCAAGAACAAAAAGAGAGCTTTCAGTCAGAATGCCCAGGACGCTTTACAAATAAGAAGGCCCATTATCTGTTTCATATCAGATAAACAAAATGTGGATAAAGGAGAATGCAAATATCTCAGAGGTGGAAGAATGAGCAAAGGGATGTGTGTGGTAGAGCAGTGTCCACGTGTGTCTTATTCACACTGTGTTTAGGACACTCAACGTGAAACCTGCTGTGCAGGAAGCTTTCACTACACCCTTGCAATGAATGAACATTACATACTATTCAGATTAGTCATATGATAGGACGAACTGGTAGATGATAAGGCCAGAAACATCATCTGGAAGCAGAATATTGGGTTAAGGAACATGAACTTCATTCAATAGACAACAGAGTATTGTTGAAAGTTTTTGAGAATAGAAATAACATAAATGTAAGTATGCTTTAAAAAATTATCTGGTTACCATACATAAAATAACGTATAGGAGACAGAAAAAATTAAGATCTACAGCAGAATCCAAGAGAAATAAAATGAGTATTTAAACCAAGACAAATATGGTATCCATGGAGAGGAAAAAACACATGCAAGAGATTTGACAGAGGTCGTAAACAATAGTGTGATTCAATACAAAAAATAAGGGAAAAGAGACTGATAAATTTTAGAGTTAAAGCTGCTATCTACATTAGAACATTACACAGGTGGATGAAAAGATTTGATTATGTGCAATTGTTTTGCTCTGAGGCAACCTACTGGAGATATAACAGTAATAACAGCAGTATAGTGATAACGATGATGGTAATAGTAAGAGCCAGAAACCTTACAGTGCTTAGCATGTGCCAAGCCATGTTCTAAATACCTTACTTATAGTATAACTCAGAACATGTGACTGAATGCAATGGGTCTGGATTTGGATGTCATCTACACAAGAGAGATAGCTGAGGTCAGAAGATTGACATGAGAGAACATTTTTTTCCAGGTAGGAAATGTCAGGCATATTTACAGGGGAACAAGAGTTACAGCAAACTAAAATGTCTAATCACCTGGAAAAAAACTGCTATTATTTTTGAGGGAAAAGGAAATTTTTGAGGGAGATTTCAAGGACAGTAGGAGGTCATTTGTCCAGTTTGGGGGATGTCAATCATGGAATGTTACATTGCAGTAATACTCTGTAGTCAGCAGGACTTCTGGGCCTAGATCATGGTTTAGAGATTAGGATTGGGACTGTGACTCCTGAAATGTGAACCACAAAGTGAATACATATTTTGTAATTAATTTCTTTTTTTTTAAGATATTTATTTATTTGAGAAAGTGAGAGAGAGAGAGAGCGCTCGTAACAGCACAAGCAGCGGGGAGGGGTAGAGGGAGAGAGAAGCAAACTCTCCTCTGAACAGGGAGCCTGATGCGGGACTGGATCCTAGGACCCTGGGACTGAGCTGAAGACCAACGCTTAACCGACTAAGCTACCCAGGAGCCCCTGGAATTAATTTCTAATTTTTCTAGGTATTTATCTTTTCTTCCCAACTGGATTATAATCTCCATAAAGACAAAGAAATTATTTCTTTAGTATCTTCCGCAACTCCTTATACAATGTTGGACACTCAGTTATGCTAATACCTGCTTTTTAAAATACATGTTTTAAAAACAAACCTAGATTTTTTTTTTAACCAATTAAAGCAAGCATAGTGATTCTAATTCTGGTAAAGTAAATATCCTAACAAACTGTCAACTTCAAAATAAAAAGCACTGCATTTAAATCATTGACAATCCTGATAAAGCTGTTCAATTTGAAAACAATTTACACTGGACTCTCCATTGGTCCAAAAAACAAGGCCCTGTGGTGCTTTGATTCACAAACTGGATGCTGAGGGGACGATCTGCTATGTTTTGTTCAAAGAGCCAAAGTCTACAAAGTGCTATTTTTAAGCACGAAATTATTTCTTCTAATGATGTATTAAGCACATTCACATTCATAATCACCTTGATTTCCAGTTGCAAAGAGAACTTCATTAACCACATTCCATTGGTGTATTTGAATGCAATAGTTCTAACGTGATATACTATTTACCTACTGTTTATTTTCAATTTCAAAAACATAAATTGCTAATTTGAAAAATATACAATGAGAATATGGAAAGGGAGGAGAAGGTATTTTTGATGATGTGAAAGAGAAAGCATGAGATGAAGAGCAAAAGGAGGGGCAAACACACATAAGAAATCTCCAGGAACAGCTAGAATGATCAAGAGGTCTTTGTTAATTATAGATGAATGAGCGTATGATTGAACATAGTACGTTCCGTGATGAAAAAAAGAAAGAAAAAAAGAAATCAACAAGATTATCTGCATTCAATTTTTAACAATGCAGTGACTCACCAGCTTCCATTCCTCCCACAGACTAAAGTCCATTCAATATGAGGCAAGTGTTTCTAAACCATTTTTCCCTCTCTCTTTCGCTATCTTTAAGGAACTTAAGAAGTTCACAGATAAAGCTGAATGTGAATCTCACCCATTGATAAACAATGAAGAGGTTTTGGTTGAAAAATATCCCACAAGCATGGATTTAATTAATCAATTAGATTAATTAGAAGTATTTCACCAAAGTCTGGTCAGTTCTAAATTAGAAATATCACTTATCCATCTGAAGAAAATGTTTTGGTTATTTATAACACAGATGCTTATTGCTGTATGAATTAATTTAAATCACTTTCTGACAATTCACCAGTTATTCAGATAGTCTTTGCCAAATTAAGAGAGTTCAGTTTAGCTGAACTTAGCATTTTACCACCAGAACAGATCCTAGGAATGTATCCATCCATTTATTCACTCATATGATCCTAAATGTTCTCAACACACACACAGACGCGAATTGTATGAGGTTATGAAAGTGTTAACTAACCTTACTGCAGTAATAATTTCTCAACAGATACATATATCAAATCATCATGTTGTATACTGTTAAACTTATATGTCAATTTTATCACAATAAAGTCGGGGAAAAAAGATGGATTAAAAAAACACACATATGGAACTAATGCTAAATGAAATAAATTCTTCTGAATTTATTTTCATTCATTTCAAGTAGTTATTAATCTTTATTTTCCGTGTTTAAAATACATCTACATATGCCCTGTGTAACCTTATGAAAAAGAGGAATAGTTGCATCTGCAGGGGTAGCTGGGCTGCTGAGATGAGGACGTGGGGGGTGGGAAATGGGAATGAAGTAAGGGATCTTAAAATTATCTACATAAAAAATATTGAAGAAAATGGCAAAGTTCTTTGCTACTTGGCCAATCAGCCAACAAATAAGTATTTCTTTATCTTCTGCCATATTGCAGAACATAATTGGAGACAGATACTTGATTAAATACCACAAAGTATCCTGGGACAGAATGACAAGTCAGCAGATGTTGCAGTGCAGTAATATAGGTCCAAAGATGGTGCCAAGGGAGTGAGTGACTGGCTGGGGAATAATAAAGACAGGCTCCACAATGGAGGAAATTAAGCTGAGTCTAAAATGATGAACAGAAATTGCCAGAGGAGGAAGGGAAAAGTCTAGACGGAAAGGGATCATCTGTGAAAATATCCTAGCCTTTGGGAATAGCATGTTCTGAGTCATTGGTGAATAAGATAAATATTGTGGAGATGAGGCCAGAGGGCTGAGTAGGCAAAAGATAATTATAAACAATGTTTAATATGATATGTAATTTAGACTTCATTGAGAACATAATGAGAAGCAATCAGATTTTAAGCAAGAAATTAATAGTTTTGCTTTCTGCTCTAGGAAAATAACTGGGAAGAAAAGTGGAAGAAAATTGGAATGGATAAGACTAAGGACAGGACGTAGTTACTCACAATAGGCAAGACTACATTTGAAAGTATCCATAAGGCAAGATAGTGACAGTCCAGGAGCATAGTGGCTTTATTCAGAGGCAGATCTGAGACATAATAGACTGAAATTTTGCAATTGGATGGATTTGTGAAATTGAAGGAGAGGGAATGGAACAGAATAGAATGGAATGTTGGAAATGTGATAATGCTATCAACTACTATCACTAAAACAAGAGGATAAATACATATGTCATAATAAATGTGTATTTGTTTTTAGCCATATTAAGATGCCTGTGGGAAATCCAGTAGATACATAAAGAGTCACAGAGAAATACAGAGCTGATTCTCAAAGAAGAGATTAGGAATAGAGATGTGAATTTGGAAGCAATCAGTGAAGAAATAATAATGTCATCAGTGTGGATGAGAATATTCTGGAAGTGAAAAGAGAAGACCTGGAGAGAACATTAAGGAACTTCAGCATTCAGGGAACAAAGGGCTTATAAGAGACAAATGCCCTGTAGTTTGGCACAAAGTTAACTAGACAACAAATAGTGGTAATTAATACCAAGAATACATAAAGCAAACCACCATCACGTATGTTGGTATCTAGAGAGGAATTGAGACTTTATGCAAAATAATGGTATTTTATTTAGCCAGAGGACCCAGGGATAACCGAATCATCTCTCTTCATGAGGTCCACAAAATGTGTTCATGTGCAAAGGAAAGTGCTTAATGGACCCAGGAACACAGGTTATTATTAGTTGGGTTTGGATTGGCAGCCTCTGTTGCAGAGAACTTCGATAGCTGGGATGGTCACAGTCCTTTATCCTAAATTCCTTAGGCTTAAATTATGTTAAACTAAAACAGAGCAATCCAAATACGCACAGGCTACCCCCTGAGAGGAAGTCTGATTTTCTAACTACGAGGGCTACATTTGAGCCCCTGACAGTAAAAACTGGCCTGGGTCCTAGCAAACTCAAAAGCCCTATACTCCCTGCTGCCACACTGGAACAAAGCAGCAGATGACTGGGCCTCTGTCACTACACTGCAGAGAGGAGAGGAAGTCACACCCATCTAGAGGCATTTTAGTGCAGTGTTTCTCACTAGCAAAGGTGATCCACTCTGAGTCCTCAATCTGATAATGCTAATGAGTGCTTCTCTTCTCTGGGGGGAAGCAGAGGGGAGACGGAAGTCTTGCCTACCCTACAGTTGTATATTATGAATAGCTCAGCATTCTCATTACAGCCTTTTATGATGTGTATCATTTTTATTTTGGAGAAAGAAAATTAAGTTTTTAATACACGAAATATACTCAAGATTTTTAAGTTTAACAAAGCTAGGACTCAGATCTGGTTCTGACTCCATGTGCAGCCTGTCCCCTAGTATATTACCCTACCCTATATGGAAATTACTGACTATATCAGGAATGCATTAATATTTTATGCTGCTTGGGTCCTGCTTCAGTGTGACAGTTGATTTCCATGTATCCTCTAAAAATATGCTTTCCAAGTTAACTTGGTACCTGAACATTGCTACGACTAGGGAAAGTGACCCTGTATTTCTGGCATATAATTTATAGTACCAGCTTAAAAAATAATTTCACACCTTTCAACTTGACAACTGAAATAGAATTTTGCAACTGAAATAGAATCTAGCTGTGCAATAGGATAAAACCTAGAATAATTTTAGAAATTTTATTTAAACAGTTTGTAACAAATTGTGCCTATGAATTACCTGTATTTAAGGTCCACTCCTGTAAAGATGCCTAGTATATGAATTTAAATATAAAATGAGGATGATTAACAAGCTACTTAGGAGTTTGGAGTGACCATTTGTGGCTCTTCTGCCAGATGCCATGAAATTAAAGCTACTCTACAATTCTGGGCTTCATGGGCTCATCACACTTAGCATTTGGGTCTTTTTGCTTTTCTCAAGGGTGACTGCCCAAGTATTTCAAGGTTATCATTTCCATTATACAGGAAGGATTTCCTTCTTCTGTACTCTGATTGAATGTGAAATTCCTGCTCTTGTGCGCGTGCCTCCGTTATAACAGGAAGCTTATCTTGGAACATCATTTGAATGATCTTTAGTCCATGCAGACAGTCCATCAGTTACAGGAAGGAGTATCAGCTTTAACTGTTCAGAGCTTTTAAGGCCCAAAACTGATATTCAATACAACTAGTTTCAAATACATGATTGACTGCTTTTTTATTCTGGTTCCATAAGACACAAGTTCCTACAAAAATGTGTTTAATGAAGTCATATTTATAAGAGTCAAAACTAATATAATTTGGAGTTTTTAAAAAATCTTTATATTTAGGCCAAGAAAAATATTTAAGTATCTCACTCTTCCAAGTGAGATGATTGGAATACCAGATCTACTCATTGACTAGGAAAGACAAAACAAAACAAAAAACATTGCTCCCTCTTGATAAAGTATTGGCAACATCATTTGCAACTTATTCAAAAATCTTTAAAATGCCTTTTAAAAAAATTTTCCAGTCACTTGCCATTAAAAAATTGGTAAGTAAATGAAATGAATCTAAATTTTGTATTCAAGCAGTTGTTGGAGAAATAGTCAGGGAGATCTCTACGTTACATCTAGTCAGCTTTATTTAATACCTGGATGTTACGTGGGGGAAAGGATGTCAACTGGGTGTTGTTTTTTTTTTTAAAGATTTTATTTATTTTTGAGAGGGAGAGAGTAAGAGAGAGAGAAAGAGAGATCGTGCACTCGCCGGCAAGCACAAGTGGGGAGAGGAGCAGGGAGAAGCAGACTCCTGCTGAGCAGGAAGCCCTATGTGGAACTTGATCCCAGCACCCTGGAATCATGACCTGAGCCAAAGGCAGGCACTTAACCAACTGAGCCACCCAGGTGCCCCATTAACTGGGTTTTTAGAAAGAGAAAAATTTTGGAAAAGTTGCCAGCAGAAATTCCATATATAGTTTTGTGCTCTTTTATTTGAATGAAAATTTATTATACTTATTAATTGAAGTTTTAGAGAGAATTTATTGCAAGATAGTTTCTTGTAATTTCTGTTCAGAAAATGGCCAAACTGTGAGGATCTATCATACTTGTATCGAAATTGGTTGTTGAAAAGCAGTAGCATTATCATTCTATACTCAGTTACAGCCATGAAGTAAGTCTCAGTTGATATAGTCCTTGGCATCCTGTGATATTAACGGAAGAAAATACTAAAGAATCTAAGGTAATGTACTTAAAATAAGAGAGACCTGTGTTCAATTTCCTCCTGTCTATTTGATCTTGTGAAATTAATTAAATAGTTGTCAGCCTCAGAAGTGAGCAGCTCGTGTAACTTCAAGACATGGTCCTTTCCAGAAACCCCTCATCTTTTTAAATTTGTAGGTACCAAAATGAAGATGCAGCAGAAATTTAACTCAACCTCATTAAACTCACTTGCTATTCAACTGTTGCCTTGTAAATGAGAGCAATGGGAGAGGGCTGCTAATCTGTGAGACATAGCTCAAATAAACCAGAAAACCAATTAGGAGTGTTGGCCAAGTATGGCCAACTGATACTGATTCAGGGAGAAAAGGAGGACAGGATGTCTGGAACAAATAACAGGTTACGAGAACAAAAACTACAGTATGAGAAATGTCAGGGGCAGGATTTTACAAATTATATTTAAATTGTTACTTTGTCTGTGGCTTTGGCTGCTCCTAGGAAAGGAAAACTGATGTTGGTAGGGGATGAAAAATACATTCTTAAAAGTAAAACTGAGGGGTGCCCGGTTAAGTTTCTGATTTGGTTTTGGCTCAGGTCTTGATCTCAGGGTTGTGAGATTGAGCCCCGTAGGCTCCGCACTCAGGGCAGAGTCTACTTAAGACTCTCCCTCTGACCCCCCCCACAAGTCCCTGGTAGTATTCACACTCCCTCCCTCTCCCAATCTCTCTCTCCCTCTCTCTCTCTCTCTCTCTCTCTCCCTCTCCCAATCTCTCTCTCTCTCTCTCATACACACACACACAAATACTCCAGAGGCTAAAGGCTTTGGTAAAATAGTAGCAGAGTAAACTCATATTCTTAAAACCTGTGGCAACCTACTTAATGAACAAAAACTGGGAACTAAATTCCCATCTGTAATAAAACCGAGAAAAGGCTCAAATCCCAAACTGAAAATTATGATGAATATTTATCAAATACAGTGAAATTTGGTCAAAGGAAAAAGTAGGAAACTGACATAGCAATGAATTGCTTGCACATGCTGTTTTAATTTTTCTACAGCACAAATAATTAACTCAGAAACTATCAGGTGCAACAGAGAAGGAAAAAGAAGGTAAACAGTCACCAGCTTTGAAACTGCTTACCAGAGTCAATTAATCTGCAGTAAACACCACCACCACTATCACCACCACTCACACAACTAATGGTCACTGTGAACTTAGCTCACCTCTTGCCTGAAAGAGGGATGTACACTGAAAGCTAAAGCAAGACATGTCTTCAGTAAAGACAGAGAGAAAATGTTCTAAACAACATACTCAATTTGAAAGTGCCAACTTTCCAGGTCACTGCCCCCAATTCCAGCATAAATTTATGCCTAGATTATATCACCATTCCAAAAAGAGCAATATAGAGAAATAATACAACCTGGAATTAATGCATATGTTATATATCAGTTTCGGTATTGAAAATCCAAAGTACGGGTAGCTCAGATGGTTAAGTGTCTGCCTTCAGCTCAGGTCATGATCCCAGAGTCCTGGGATTAAGCCCCGAGTCAGGCTCCAGACCCCCGTCCCCCAATCGGGCTTCCTGCTCAGCAGGCAGCCTGCTTCTCCTTCTCCCCCTGCTATGCACTCTCGCTCTGTCAAATAAATAAATAAAATATTTCCAAAAAAAAAAAAATCCATACTTCAAATTTGGTGGGAAAATCAAGCTCTTTCTTGGGGCTCCTTGGTCAGACCAATATTCTGAGTGTGAGGGAGGCCACTGTCATCCTCAGACTTCAGTTTACAACTGATTAAAATTGAGATGTTTGTTGTTTTAGACTTTGCAATTCTGTAAAGACTGCTAGTTCTGCTCATTTCTATAAGTCTTTGGGAACTGAGAATGCCCAAGCCTTCAGGGTAGCCTTCATAATAGCACCAAGTGGTCAAAGGCATCCTCGAGTTCTTGATACACACCCAAAGAGTACTGATGGTGATCTTCTGAAAAAGGTCCCTCTTCTCTCCCACCATCTCTCTCCTCTGAAACCTCAAATATGACCTCTACCACTGGCTCCCAATGATTTCTCTCTTTCCTCTTACGGGACAGTAAACTGAATCCCTTAATCAGTTTTATGCTTGTAAAACAGAAAAGAGGCACAAGTAACTTTCCTTGTACTCCTGAAACATAAATCTTGTCTGAAGTAAAAAGGATTCAACAGAATCTGACCACTGGTTTGAAACAAGATAAGAAAAAGTATATGGTCATAGAAAAACACAAATTTGTAATCCAACCAAAAATAGATACTACAAAAAAAGGAGGTTTGAAAGACGGCTTCAGAAGAAAAGTTATCTCCAAGAAACAACATAAAATTTTAGAAAAATACTCCCCTTTACCATTGAAAACACTAATAAAAAGTGTTAAGACATGAACAAAATAGAACAAAGAAACATGAAATTACAAAAAAAGATGAAATATGAAATAGAAATCATGAAGCAGTTAAGAAGAAAAATAGATGCAGCTAACATAGAGTTAGCAGTAATTAATTCATTTAATTAATTCATTATTTTATTCATTCAACAAATTAGGAATATGCCAGGTACTGTTTTAGTACTGGGAATACAATGATAAGTTACCAGGGAAAGGAAAAGCAAAATGAGAAAGCAAGCTCTAAGAGAATATGAAAATAAGAAAATATATGTTCAACACATGGATATTAGGTATCAGCAAAGATAAAAACAATGAAAGATATTCAAAGTCAGAACTGGATAAAATTTCTGAAGAGACAAGAAACCCAAACCCACAAACAAAAAGTACAAACAGTTCTGAAGGCAAATAATAGAGAACAATCAACACTAAGATGTAGGTTTGTGAATTATCAGTTAAAATTAACTTTGATAGAAAAACAGAAAATTATACTGAGTTAAATAAGAGAGAAGTCTGTTTCTCACATGAAAGTGTGAAGGCATGCATTGCAAGGTGAGAGTGGCCTGTGTTCCTTCATGTCCTCAGGGACAGTGAACTTTCCAGCTCACCACTCCACCAAGCTCTATGAAGTCTTTGTGCTCATAGTCTAAGGATGCATACAGTGTCCTGAATGAAGGACAGAGGAATGGAATGAGAAGAAAGAGGAAGGACTCACGCCAGCTGTCCAGAGATAAGGTTTCTAGAAGCTGCTACTCAGTGGTTCCGAGAGCAACCAGAATATATATATCCCAGCAACCAGAATCATTTTTTTAAAAGATATATTTATTTTAGAATGAGGGGGGCAGAAGGGACAGAGGGAGAGGGGAGAGAGAATCCCAAACCAGACTCCATGCTGAGCATGATGCAGGGCTGGATCCCACAACCCTGAGATCACGACCTGAGCTGAAACCAAGAGTCGGCAGCTTAACTGACTATGCCATCCAGGAACCCCGCAACTAGAATCATCTTGTTCTAAGTGGTCATGTCAGTATAAATACAAATATAAAATTTATATTACATATGGAAGAAGAGGAAAGTAAATTTTTGAGGGCAACTAGCTATCTCTATCACAAAATTGGATGTGAACTTTGAGGATAAAGAAAGAACTTTATGGACATCCATATACAAAATTCAAGTCACATACAATTAGGAAAATTTGAAATTTGTCTATTTCTCATTATCTTCTACAGGGTAACTCACCAACTGCATACTAATTCACTGATACCCTGTGATAAACTAAGGAGCAGTCAATAGGGTTTCATTAACCATTAGCAATCATTAATATTTCTAGAGGTCTTACTAGTTCCAGGTTCTGTACTAGGAGCTTTATATTTGTTGTCTTATTTAATTATTACAGAAGGCTTTAAGATATAAGGCATTCACAGACAAAGCAACAAAGGCACTGATGAGATGAATAAATTGTCTATAAAATAGCAAGTAAGGTTGTTACCCTAGAATTTAAATCCACTCAATTTGGCTGTGGATTCTATTTCTTATCTAGTACACTATAATGACTCTTGGATTACTCAAAGAATACAAAAGAATATGAGCTTTCTGAAAATGAAAGAGTAGCATTAAATAAAAGGCAACTTTAATAATTTTCCCTTCATTTTTAAAATTACAGAAATAATTTCTCAGTCCATTGTCATCGTTGAGGTTAAAACAATAAAGTATACAATATAAAATAGTCAGTCCTTGATGTCATTCCTCTTTGTAAACATAACCTTGCACTAATGTGTAACTACTTAATTTAGAGTCCAAAAGTGGAATGATTAGGTCACTGGATATGTGCAATTTTATTGCATATTATTATGATATAATAATATATCACAATATTGTTTTTGAGAAGGGATTTACCAACAAATAAAATGCTACTTGTGCATCTTCTTTCTAATACTTTTATCTTTTAAAATTTTTGCCAATGCCACTGGACAAAAAAATTTTTAAAGAACCTCATTATGGTTTCATTTTTCATTCCTATTCTAATTGTGAAAAAAAAAAGAAGCCACAAATTACCAATAGCATGAACTATAATGATAGCATCACTACAGAATGTGTCAGATATTAAAAGAATAATAATGCAATATTAAGAACAATATTATGGAAATACATTCACAACTTAGATAAAATGGGAAAATATTTTAAAGGCCTAAATAGCCAAAACTCATTAAAGAAGAAACAGATAATCAGAAAAAATACTGTATCTATTAGATAGAAAGAATATATAGCTAAAATCTATCCCACGAAACATTCAGGCCTAGATAGAGTGAATTCGCTAAACATTTAGAGAAGAAATAATATAAAATACATGCAAACTCATCCAGAAAGTTGAAAAGGAGGAAATATTTTCAACTCATTATATGAGGCCACTATTACACTGGCACCAAAGTCAAACAAAGGCATTGCAAGATGTGATGGATAATTTTATGTATCAACTTAGCTGGGCCACAGTATGAAGACAATTGGTCAAACATTAGTCTAGATCTGTTTGAATTTTGGTTTTTTTTTTTTTAATGAGATTAACATCTCAATTGATAGACTGCAGTAAAGTAGATTGCCCACCATAATATGGGTGGGCCTCATCCAATAACCTGAAGGCCTTAATAGAATAAAGTTTGACTTCCTTGCCCAGAGTAAGGAGTAAGGACATTATTAGCTCTTCCTTAGGTCTCCAGGCTGCCAGCTTGCCATTTTGAACTTTCCAGTTTCCATAATCCCATGAGCCAATTCCTTTTGTTTTTGAATAATTTTTTATTATATTAGTCACCATACAGTTTATCCTTAGTTTTTGATGGAGTGTTCCATGATTCATTATTTGCGTATAACACCCTGCGCACCATGCAATATGTGCCCTCAATACCCATCATGGGCCTATCCCAATCCCCCACCCCCTCCCCTCAGAAGCCCTCAGTTTGTTTCCCAGAGTCTATAGTCTCTCATGGTTCATTCCCCCTTCTGTTTACCACCTCCCCTTCATTTTTCCCTTCCTTCTCCTACTGATCTTCCTATTTCTTATGTTCCATAAATGAGTGACCATATGATAATTATCTTTCTCTGCTTGACTTATTTCACTTAGCATAATCTCTTCCAGTCCCGTCCATGTTGCTGCAAATGTTGTGTAATCGTTCTTTCTGATGGCTGAGTAATATTCCATTGTATATATGGACCACATCTTCTTAATCCACTCATCTGTTGAAGGGCATCTCGGCTCCTTCCACAATTTAGCTATTGTGGACAATGCTGCTATGAACACTGGGGTGCATATGGCCCTGCTCTTCACTACGTCTGTACCTTTGGGGTAAATACCCAGTAGTGCAATTGCTGGATCACAGGGTAGCTCAATTTTTAACTTTTTAAGGGACCTCCACACTGTTTTCCAAGGTGGCTGTATCGACTTACATTCCCACCAACAGTATAAGAGGGATCCCCTTTCTCCACATCCTCTCCAACATTTGTTGTTTCCTGCCTTTCCATTTTTGCCATTCTAACTGCCGTAAGGTGGTATCTCAAGGTGGTTTTGATTTGAATTTCCCTGATGGGTAATGATTTTGAACATTTTTTTCATGTGTCTGTTGGCCATTTACATGTCTTCATTGGAAAAGTGTCTGTTCATATCTTATGCCCATTTTTTGGATTGATTATTTGTTTCTCGCATATTGAGTTTGAGAAGTTCTTTGTAGATCTTGGATACTAGTCTTTTATCTGTAGTGTCATTTGCAAGTATCTTCTCCCATTCTGTGGGCTGCCTCTTAGTTTTTTTGACTGTTTCCTTGGCTGTGCAGAAGCTTTTTATCTTGATGAAGTCCCACAAGTTCATTTTTTCTTTTGTTTCTCTTGCCTTTGGAGATGTGTCATGAAAAAAGTTGCTAAAATTGCTTGTAATAAGTAACAACTAATTTTCCCTTCATTTTTAAAATTACAGAAATAATTTCTCAGTATTGTCATCGTTGAGGTTAAAACAATAAAGTATACAATATAAAATAGTCAGTCCTTGATGTCATTCCTCTTTAAACATAACCTTGCACTAATGTGTAACTACTTAATTTAGAGTCCAAAAGTGGAATGATTAGGTCACTGGATATGTGCAATTTTATTGCATATTATATGATATAATAATATATCACAATATTGTTTTTGAGAAGGGATTTACCAACAAATAAAATGCTACTTGTGCATCTTCTTTCTAATACTTTATCTTTTAAAATTTTTGCCAATGCCACTGGACAAAAAATTTTAAAGAACCTCATTATGGTTTCATTTTTCATTCCTATTCTAATTGTGAAAAAAAAAGAAGCCACAAATTACCAATAGCATGAACTATAATGATAGCATCACTACAGAATGTGTCAGATATTAAAAAGCATAATAATGCAATATTAAGAACAATATTATGGAAATACATTCACAACTTAGATAAAATGGGAAAATATTTTAAAGGCATAAATAGCCAAAACTCATTAAAGAAGAAACAGATAATCAGAAAAAACTGTATCTATTAGATAGAAAGAATATATAGCTAAAATCTATCCCAAAACATTCAGGCCTAGATAGAGTGAATTCGCTAAACATTTAGAGAAGAAATAATATAAAAATACATGCAAACTCATCCAGAAAGTTGAAAAGGAGGAAATATTTTCAACTCTTTATGTAGGCCACTATTACACTGGCACCAAAGTCAAACAAAGGCATTGCAAGATGTGATGGATAATTTTATGTATCAACTTAGCTGGGCCACAGTATGAAGACATTGGTCAAACATTAGTCTAGATCTGTTTGAATTTTGGTTTTTTTTTTTTTAATGAGATTAACATCTCAATTGATAGACTGCAGTAAAGTAGATTGCCCACCATAATATGGGTGGGCCTCATCCAATAACCTGAAGGCCTTAATAGAATAAAGTTTGACTTCCTGCCCAGAGTAAGGAGTAAGGACATTATTAGCTCTTCCTTAGGTCTCCAGGCTGCCAGCTTGCCATTTTGAACTTTCAGTTTCCATAATCCCATGAGCCAATTCCTTTTGTTTTTGAATAATTTTTATTATAGTTAGTCACCATACAGTTTATCCTTAGTTTTTGATGAGTGTTCCATGATTCATTATTTGGTATAACACCCTGCCACCATGCAATATGTGCCCTCAATACCCATCATGGGCCTATCCCAATCCCCCCACCCTCCCCTCAGAAGCCCTCAGTTTGTTTCCCAGAGTCTATAGTCTCTCATGGTTCATTCCCCCTTCTGTTTACCACCTCCCCTTCATTTTTCCCTTCCTTCTCCTACTGATCTTCCTATTTCTTATGTTCCATAAATGAGTGACCATATGATAATTATCTTTCTCTGCTTGACTTATTTCACTTAGCATAATCTCTTCCAGTCCCGTCCATGTTGCTGCAAATGTTGTGTAATCGTTCTTTCTGATGGCTGAGTAATATTCCATTGTATATATGGACCACATCTTCTTAATCCAGTCATCTGTTGAAGGGCATCTCGGCTCCTTCCACAATTTAGCTATTGTGGACAATGCTGCTATGAACATTGGGGTGCATATGGCCCTGCTCTTCACTACGTCTGTATCTTTGGGGTAAATACCCAGTAGTGCAATTGCTGGATCACAGGGTAGCTCAATTTTTAACTTTTTAAGGGACCTCCACACTGTTTTCCAAGGTGGCTGTACCAACTTACATTCCCACCAACAGCGTAAGAGGGATCCCCTTTCTCCACATCCTCTCCAACATTTATTGTTTCCTGCCTTGTCAATTTTTGCCATTCCAACTGGCGTAAGGTGGTATCTCAAGGTGGTTTTGATTTGAATTTCCCTTATGGCTAATGATTTTGAAAATTTTTTTCATGTGTCTGTTAGCCATTTACATGTCTTCATTGGAAAAGTGTCTGTTCATATCTTCTGCCCATTTTTTTTTGATTTGATTATTTGTTTCTCATGTATTGAGTTTGAGAAGTTCTTTGTAGATCTTGGATACCAGTCTTTTATCTGTAGTGTCATTTGCAAATATGTTCTCCCATTCCATGGGCTGCTCTTAGTTTTTTTGACTGTTTCCTTGGCTGTGCAGAAACTTTTTATCTTGATGAAATCCCACAAGTTCATTTTATCTTTTGTTTCTCTTGCCTTTGGAGATGTGTCATGAAAAAAGTTGCTGTGGCCGATGTCAAAAAGGTTGCAGCCTATGTTCTCCTCTAGTATTTTGATGGATTCCCATCTCACATTGAGGTCTTTCATCCATTTGGAGTTTATCTTTGTGTATGGTGTGAGAGAGTGGTCAAGTTTCATTCATTTGCATATAGCTGTCCAATTTTCCCAGAACCATTTATTGAAGAGACTGTCATTT
>NW_024426786.1:102187-132456 GCF_017311325.1 Ursus maritimus
CCACCGGATGTTTTTTCCTGCTTTGTCAAAGATTAGTTGCCCAAAGAGCCGAGGGTCCATTTCTGGGTTCTCTATTCTGTTCCATTGGTCTATGTGTCTGTTTTTGTGCCAGTACCATGCTGTCTTTGTGGTCACAGCTTCGTAGTATGGCTCGAAATCCGGCAACGTGATGCCTCCAGCTTTGTTTTTCCTTTTCAACAATTCCTTGGTGATTTGGGGCCTTTTCTGGTTCCACACAAATTTAAGGACTCTCTGTTCCAGTTCTTTGAAAAATGTCCTTGGTATTTTGATCAGGATGGCATTGAAACTGTAGGTTGCTCTGGGTTGCATAGACATTTTAACTATGTTAATTCTTCCGATCCATGAGCATGAAATATTTTTCCATCTTTTTGTGTCTTCCTCAATGTCCATCAAGGGTGATTTATAGTTTCTAGAATATAGATCCATTACGTCTCTGGTTAAGTTAATTGGCATCATTCATTAATCTAACAGTATTGGGGGGGCGGGGCACCGGAGTGGCTCAGTCGGTTAAACATCTGTCTTCAGCTCAGGTCATGATCCCAGTGTCCTGGAATGGAGCCCCACGTCGGGCTCCCAGCTCAGCGGAGAGACTGCTTTTCCCTCTCCCTCTGCCCCTGCTCCCCAAAATAAACAAATAAATCTTAAAAAAAAAAAGACAATCCATCATAACAAAGTGGTGTTTATCAAAAGAATGCAAGGTCAGACTAACTCCTAAAAACCAAGTGTAATTTGCCATATTAACATTATTATATGATCCCATGAATATAGTCACAAAAAAGCAAATGACAAAATCCAACACTTGCTTCTGACAAAAACACTCTGACAACTAAGAATGGAAGAAAATTTCCTCAACCTAATAAAGGGCATCTATAAAAAACCGACAACTAACATCATCCTTGACGGTCAAAGACAATGTCTTCCCTTATGGTCAGGAGAAGACAAGGCCTTTGGACTTGAACTTTCATTATTTTTGTCCAACATTATCCAGGGCAGTGAGGCAAGAAAAAGAAATAAAAGGCATCCACAAAAGAAAGGGATAATTAAAATTACTTCAATTGCAGATGAAATTATCTTCTACATATAAAATATGATAGAATGTACCAGAAAGCTACTAAAAATTATAAAAGAATTTAGCAATATTGCAGAATACCTGATCAATAAACACTAACCAAGTATATTTATATATACTAGCAAGGAATAACTGGAAGTTGAAATTTTAAAAAATACCCCTTTAAAAAAATACCCCTTTAATAGCATCAAAAAATATGAAATAGGGATAAACCTGAAAAATATGTGAAAGATATGTACATTATAAAACATTGCTGTGAGAAATTAAAGACTTAAATAGAGAGATATATCTTTGTTTATGGGTCAGAAGACTCAACATTGGTAAAATGTCAATACAATTCTAATAAATTGTAAATACAATTCTAATAAAATGTTAATACAATTCTAATCAAAACATTTTTTGTAGAAGTTGATAAACTGATTCTAAAATTCACTTGAAAGTGTAATGGAATTAGAATATTTAAAATACCTTTGAAAAATTAGAACAAAGCCAGAGGGCGCACACTTAATGATTTTTAGATTTATTAGAAAACTATAGTATTGAAGACAGGTTATATTAGTATCAAGACAGACAAATAGATGAATGGAATAAAAACAGATAGTCTAGAAATAGACCCACACATATATGGACAACTGGTTTTTAACAAAGGTATTAAGACAATTCAGTGGAGAAAGGAGTCTTTTCAACAAATGGTGCTGGAACAATTAAATAATCACATGCTTAAAATGACCGTTGATCCATAACTTGCACAATATGCAAAAATTAACTCAAATAGTATACCTAAATGTAAAACCAACAATTTTAAAGCTTCTAGAAAAAAGAAGGAAATGCTTTCTTGAACTTGGATAAGGAAACGTTACCTTAGATATGATAAAAGGATGATCCGTAAAACAAAGTACTACTTTTAATTGTACTTTATCAAAATTATAAATTCCTGCTCATCAAAAGACATCGTTAAGAAAATTAAACTACAAACCACAGACTGGAAAAATTTTGAATATCACATATCTGATGAAGGATTTATACAGCAGAATATATGAAAAACTCCCACATCTCAGTTAGAGAATAATTGAAATCAAGGGCAAAACCTCTGAATAAATACTTCACCAAACAATATTTACGAGTAACAAAAAAATGCCTGAAAAATGCTAAACATCTTTGGTCACTGGAGAAATGCCTATTAAAACCACAATGAGCTACCAATAAACATATATTAGAATGTCTAAATAGGGGGAAAAAAACACAACGCAAGTATTGGAGAGGATATGGAGCAACTGGAATTCTCACATACTGTTGGTTGGAATGTAAAATAGCATTGGCACTTTGGGAAACATTTTGCCAGTTTCTTTAATTTGATATATTTCTACCATATGTTTCAACTGTTGCATTCCTAAGTATTACACAAGGGAAACTAAAATTCATGTCCACATAAAGACTTATAAATGAATGTTCACACCAGCTTTATTTGTAATGGTGAAAAACTGGCAACAACTCAAGTATCCATCAATGAATGAATGGTTAAACAAACTGTGGTATTTACAGACAATGAAATACCACTCAACAATAAAAACATAAACTATTGATAACATGCTACAACATGGATAAATCTCAAAATATTTACTCTGAATAGAAGAAGCCAGACAAAATGAGTATATACTACACACACAAAGAGGAAGTTGGTAGGAAAGATCAAATGTGAGAGATTACGAGAGGCAACAGGAAATTGAGGGGTCACAGGCTCATTATCTTGATTGTAGTGTCAGCTTCATGGGTGTGTGTATATGTCAAAATCTATTAAATTCGTGCAATTTAGGGTGTGTCAATTATACTTCAATAAATCTGTTTAAAATAAAACTGAACACAATAGAGAAAAATTTTGAAAAGATAACATATAAGAAATGCAATGTACAAATAATTTATTATTATTTTTTAACTGACCCTTGTGGAGAAGAAGTGGAGGGCAGAGTGTTTTGGAGTGTAAGAGTAAGACCTTAAATTTATTTAAAGTACTTCTTCTCATTAACCTCCTTCTTTTCTTCCATGTGACTCCAAATCCATGTTTTTGAAGTATAACATATCTCATATTTAGGTGTGTAAAACAGCATTCAGCAATAACCATAGAAAATAGTTTTATATTAAAAATCCTGAACCACTAGTAGTACTCTGACTTTTAAGCTTAGAGCACACAGGAAATGTTTTGTGTTATATTTCATGAACCCACCATCCTCTCTGTTGAAGAAAATCAAGACATTTCACCGAAGTTAGTCACACAAGCACTGAAAAACTGTGGAGGTAATGAGACCTATAAATCTCCAAAGCCTTCCCTCCCCATGAACTTGAAGGGCTACCTTAGTGCTTAGCCAGGTTTAAACCATGGAGGTCTGAACCCCAGTTAACATCAGTGATGAGACCAGGAAGAGAGAGAGACTTTTCTTTTTGAGAGAGAGAAAGTGGGTGTCCTCAGAAGCCTTAGGTATTTAAGGATTAAAAATGAGAGATTTTCTTTTGACCCAATAAAATTTCTAATATTAGTCAAATGAAAATAGTCTTCTAAAATCATATTCAATTCTGGATTAAATACATTTTAAAACTTGCAATGCAAAATAGATTTTAAAAAATATGTATTTAATATAAATTGACATCCCAATCACCTATTGAATTTGAGTGTTGCAAATACTTAAATAGCTTGGTAAAGAATATTTGCTTAGAAAATAATTAAGGAAATCAGTTTTTTAATGAAAGCGATTAACATATTTGCAGTGCTTCCATTTAATATAATTGCTTAATATTAATGTGCAGCATAGATGGTTCAGTTAAATTAGTTTTAATTTGGTACAGAGCATCAAAGCTTTCCAGTGAGATTAGATTTCACCAAATAACCTGTATTTCCAGGCACATAAAGTGTTTAGGATAGTGATTGGTAAAACAAGTCAATATAATTGAAAATTATATTGGAAGATCCCCTCATTGTCCTTTGTAGTCAAAGTTAAACTTTTAAGTCATTAGGATACAAGTCTGACTAAACTGTGGCAATACAGGACTCACTACAGCGTCACTCTGAGATGTCAACTAGTGATGTTCCAGCTTTTCCACAGACTCAGAACTGCTTTTGACAATAGTTCTGGTCCAACCAGAACTTCCTGCAGCCTACTCTTGTGCAGGAAGAGGGATGGGTTTCTACCAGGAAAAATAGGAGTTCTCAGTTTTCTTTACGATTCTTTTTATTTGCAGACTACATGGCAGGCATCTGGAGCTCAAGAGACTTCTTTTAATCAAAGAGAAATACCTCCCTTCAAGGGGAGCCTGTGCATTAACTATCATGCCAGAGAAGGGATATTGCAGAGAGAGCCTAGACAGGGCAGGCGAAGAGAGAGATTTTCAATCTGTGCCACATCATGCCCTAGGTGTTCCCCTGAGCTCCCACACAGGAACCTCCTATACCTGTCACTCCTTACAATTCATTAGCATATTTTCAATTATATGTGTTGATCTTTTCTTAGAATACTCATTAAGAGCGCAGGATTTGGAGCCAGACACCTATGTTCATCTACTAGGCCTACCACTTGCTAGTTCGAAGATCTGTGTAAGTTATTCAAAATTTCTGATCGTTGGCTTCCTCACCTAAAAATGGTTAATAACAGCACCTACCTCATATAGTTATGAGGATTAAAAAATTTGATACAAGCAAGGTTAATACCTAGCACATAATGAATTATTAAATAATTATCATTATTACTAAATTGTAAGCTCCATAAGTACAGAATTATTTATAACTGCATTTATTACAGTGTTTAATTCAGTGTCTTGTACCAAATAAATTAAATTACCTAACTCTGATTCATACTTCAGCCTCAGAAAGGACCATCCTGATTCCACGGACATTAGAATCCTCATTGTATATGATCCAAAAGCACGTGAATGCTTTCTGCTCCTTTTTCTTCTCTCATTTTACTTATTATTAATGTATATTTAACATACGGTGATATATTAGTTTCAAGTGTACAACATACTGATTCGACAATTCTATACATTACGCAGTGCTCACCACGACAAGTGTAGCACCATCCGTCACCATCAATGTTATTATAATATTATTAACTATATTCACTATGTGGTAGATTTCATCTCTGTGATTTATTTATTTTATAGTTGAAAGTTTGAATGCTTCTCATTCTTTACTTGATTACTTAATTTTTTTGTCATATCTGCTACTGCATAAGCATCAGGAAGACATGGCCTTTATCTGTTGATCCACTGCTATGTCATTAACATTTGTATCAGTGTCCAATATGTGAAAAGTATTCAATAAACATTTGTTGATAGAATCAATTGCCATAATAGTTCAACAGAGCCGACCTAAATGCCTGGATGCTAGTTGCTCACATTGATAGTAAGAAACGAAAAACAAAACCTGACATGTTAGCAGAATGAACTAAGAGTTAAACAGTGGGTATTTTCATATTTCCACACTTAGCAGTATTTTTTACTAACAGGAAAATTAGCCACTTTCATGTCACTAAGTAACTGTGTCATGTGTATTATTCAGGAATGTATATAAATAAAAGCAGATATCACTATAAAACAAAAGCTCTAATCTCCACTGATTTTGTCTTTAGGTATTTTTCTTCAACTCTTAAAAAGCCCTTTCTCTTTTTCCCTCACCCTGATTACACTTAAAACATGACAATCAGTCTTGCTCTGTGCTCTATGGTGCACTTGAAGCAGAAAAATCTTCACTGCTCTTTGAAATCAACCACCCTTTGAGATTACCCCTCAACAATACTGCTCTTGCTTTGGGACTAGACTTCAGAATCCTTGTTCCTTTGTTAGTGCTAATTCCCTGTATGATGTGATTTTTCTTAACACGAGCTAGGACTGTGGTCCGGGCCTCTGAACATTTGGAAATTAAAACTGTGTCCACAGGAGATTTTTCTCAACATCTTTCCATACAGTGTAAATACTTTTTAAAATTAGCATATGACCTTGTAAAGGTTCCAAGTCAACACCAAAGTGCTAATTGCATAGATATTTCTCTGACAAAATTGATAGTGTGATCATATTTTCTTAAGGTAAAAAATGCAAATAAAAGGATATGTTAATCATTTTAAAATTAGAGATTACTATAAATTCCACTTTTTTTTTTTAAGATTTTATATATTTATTTCACAGAGAGACAGCCAGCGAGAGAGGGAACATAGACAGGGGGAGTGGGAGAGGAAGAAGCAGGCTCATAGCGGAAGAGCCTGATGTGGGGCTCGATCCCAGAACGCCGGGATCACGCCCTGAGCCGAAGGCAGACGCTTAACGACTGAGACACCCAGGCGCCCCTATAAATTCTACTTCTTTTTTTTTTTTTAAAGATTTTATTTATTTATTCGACAGAGATAGAGACAGCCAGCGAGAGAGGGAACACAAGCAGGGGGAGTGGGAGAGGAAGAAGCAGGCTCATAGCGGAGGAGCCTGATGTGGGGCTCGATCCCATAACGCCGGGATCACGCCCTGAGCCGAAGGCAGACGCTTAACCGCTGTGCCACCCAGGCGCCCCTATAAATTCTACTTCTTAATGCAATAATAATTTGAAATATAAAACATATACCAGAATATTATATTTTTGTAAATAACACTGTGTTATATATATAAAATGACAATCTAATGAGATTCTCACAATAGCTTTAAATTGTTTCACCTCTGTTTATATTACATTGCTACTGATTTTTGCAATTGTACCTTGCTGCCATTTAGCACAGAGTAATGCACTGTTATTCATTCTCCATTACTGATAGCTCCTCACATATGTGTTTTCTATTCATCGCTTACTTTATTTTATTCAAATCTATTTTTTTAAAGAAACTGTACAAATGTATTTGAATTAGTAGGGATTCAGGGAAACTTTTGTCTGGACAATGGGGGCCAAAGTGATAGAAATATCTAAAATACTTGTAGCACAGAGCTTGAGTTGTTCCTTTTTGAATGATCCACTCAGATTCTGAGGTGGCTAGAATATTTCAAATATTATACTGTTTTTATAAAGGAAGAAACTTCTGCCACCATATTTCTGCCATTCTTTCTGTCCTTCCTTACATCCAGCCCATGGATTCACAGGTCCATAGATCCAATGTCTTCTGTCCATAGAAAGAATTTATTTTCAATTTGGTCATTCACTGGACCACATAACTAGGGGTTAAAGACCAAGGCCTCACCTGCTCTCTTTCTCGTTGACGAGTCTCTGTGGTTATCAAACCTGTCACTCTCTAGCTTTGGCTTCTCAAGGGTGAACTGACAAGTCAGGACTGCTTTTTAAAGACCAACCTGGAAATGCTGTTCCTCCTCCATTCTATGCCAGCTTCTCTAAGGCTGGGATGGCAAGTCAGGCTGGAATCGACCTCCTCAGTCCAGCATTTTAGCTTTAAGGAGAGGGAAGAGGAAATCAAGATTCCTCATTTGGGCCTCCTGGCCCAAGCCAGGTTCTTAAACGCAGCTTTAATCAGAAACTCTCTCGAAGGATCTACAAAGTATTTGTTCAGCAAGAAATAAATTGGTACTTGGTATCTCACTGATATTACTTTTTGCATGTGCAACTCCCTTCTTTGTAGGAAACCTCAGAGGAAAGGAAAAATATGTAGCAGCATTCAGGGACACAACCCTTGCCCCATGTATGCTCTAAAAGGAAAAATCAGGGCGCACATTAGTGATTCCTGTATTTCAGTGGGCTCCCTTCAGACTAATGGAGATCAGTCTCGCAGCAATTCTACATTCTATACCTGTAAGTCTGAAATGTAGTCCAAATTGGCTCAGAAACTGGGGATCCATGAACATCCAAGTTACAGGTTTGGGACCATAGACAAAATGAGCTGAAAAATAATAATAATAAATTTAACAATCTCTTCTGTAAAAAATGTCTTTTATGAAATTCTTAAAATATATCCATGAGATAGCATTACTTCCATTATTATTTCCATTTCCCATCCCCCAAAAACAACTTCAGGGAAATCAAGTTGCTAAAAAGCAAATTCAAAATTGATGCCCCCTAACTACTACACAATTTTACGACTTAATCAGATTTTCTCCTTTAAGATATATACTTACTTGACTTACTTGACTAATAGTATCGATATATGGAATTCCAACATGACATGTATTCATCTGTCTCCTGCCTTCCCAGAAAAATAAGTAAATAAACCTACCAACCATGTTTATTTCAAAGTAAGTGACTATCAGACCATTTGTTTAGAATAGGTTCTGTGGAAGAGAGGAGTGAGGGAACATGAGAGACCTGAGATGCCTTTAGGACATAAAGAATTGCCTAAAATGGAGCCAGTTCCTTAAAACACACACTAAGTACGTCCCAATTTTGCCTTATGCAAATCTTGCCAATAGAGGCTTTTCTATAAATAAGAATCCTATCACTTCAATTCCTTTCAGAGAAAACAGAATCAGAGATCTGAACCAATAGCCAGAAAACAATAAAATTATTTGACTCCAGACACCAATGAGCCCTGAACAGCCAAATAAAATGGTTCATTTTGGGTCCTTACCCTTTTGGCTCACAGCCTTGAAATCTCATGGAGGTCCTCTCTTTCTCTATGTCCTATGTCCTCTGTACTACTGCCATGCTCAGAGTTCCTTCTGATTGTCTCTACTCCCTTCTTCCACTGCATAAACCCAACCACATCTTATAAGGGTTCAAGCAAATGCAACTCCACATAGATCTTTTCCGTTTTACCTCTAACCACTCTGTTAAGCATTTCCTTAAATTCCCTTCTCCTTTCTGGGATAGACAAAAAGAAGAAAAGGAAGGATGTAACATAGCACTCTATTATTTTTTAAAGATTCTATTTATTCGAGAGAGAGAGCACAAGCAGGGGGAGCACAGAGGGAGAGGGAGAAGCAAACTCCCCACTGAGCAGGGAGCCCGTTAGAATGAATAAATAAATAAAATCTTTAAAAAAATAAATAAATTATAATTCCAAGCCAGACATTTACTATGTTCCACAGATGGGATCTTAGGTTCTTGAAGAATTTTCCATCCGTAAAGATAGCTGCCATCCTAATTATCCTAAGAAGTCATTCAGATAGCTTCTGCCAGTAAACCAGGTGAAGGATCAAGGTCTGCTATTTTAGTGGAGGCAAGATGTCAGGGGAGCTGAGGCATCCCTTCTTCCTAGTGGGGTAAGGAGAATACATATATCACTGCATACCTAGGGGATCAGTATTCTCACTTTTCTTTTCCGTTTTCCTGTCAATAATAGAATGTTGTGGGGGCACCTGGGTGGCTCAGTTGGTTAAGCGTCTGCCTTTAGCTCAGGTCATGATCTCAGGGTCCTGGAATTGAGTCCAGCATCGGGCTCCCTGCTCAGTGGGGAGTTTGCTTCTCCCTCTCCCTCTGTGCTCCCCCTGCTTGTGCTCTCTCTCTCGAATAAATAGAATCTTTAAAAAATAATAGAGTGCTATGTTACATCCTTCCTTTTCTTCTTTTTGTCTACCCCAGAAAGGAGAAGGGATTTAAGGAGATGCTTAACAGAGTGGTTAGAGGTAAAACGGAAAAAGATCTATGTGGGGTTACGTTTGCTTGAACCCTATAAAGATGTGGTTGGGTTTATGCAGTGGAAGAAGGGAGTAGAGACAATCAGAAGGAACTCTGAGCATGGCAGTAGTACAGAGGACATAGGACATAGAGAAAGAGAGGACCTCCATGAGATTTCAAGGCTGTGAGCCAAAAGGGTAAGGACCCAAAATGAACCATTTTATTTGGCTGTTCAGGGCTCATTGGTGTCTGGAGTCAAATAATTTTGTATTGTTTTCTGGCTATTGGTTCAGATCTCTGATTCTGTTTCTCTGAAAGGAATTGAGTGATAGGATTCTTATTTATAGAAAAGCCTCTATTGGCAAGATTTGCATAAGGCAAAATTGACTGAATCTAGTGTGTGTTTTAAGGAACTGGCTCCATTTTAGGCAATTCTTTATGTCCTAAAGGCATCTCAGTTCTCTCATGTTCCCTCACTCCTCTCTTCCACAGAACCTATTCTAAACAAATGGTCTGATGGTCACTTACTTTGAAATAAACATGGTTGGTGGTTTATTTACTTATTTTTCTGGGAGAGGGAGACAGATGAATACATGTCATGTTGGAATTCCATATATCGATACTATTAGTCAAGTAAGTCAATATAAGTATATATCTTAAAGGAGAAAATCTGATTAAGTCGTAAAATTTTGTAGTAGTTAGGGGGCATCAATTTTGAATTTGCTTTTTAGCAACTTGATTTCCCTGAAGTTGTTTTTTGGGGGATGGGAAATGGAAATAATAATGGAAATAATGCTATCTCATGGATATATTTTAAGAATTTCATAAAAGACATTTTTACAGAAGAGATTGTTAAATTTATTTTATTATTTTTCAGCTCATTTTGTCTTGGTCCCAAACCTGTAACTTGGATGTTCATGGATCCCCAGTTTCTGAGCCAATTTGGACTACATTTCAGACTTACAGGTATAGAATGTAGAATTGCTGCGAGACTCTCCATTAGTCTGAAGGGAGCCCACTGAAATACAGGAATCACTAATGTGCGCCCTGATTTTTCCTTTTAGAGCATACATGGGGCAAGGGTTGTGTCCTGAATGCTGCTACATTTTTCCTTTCCTCTGAGGTTTCCTACAAAGAAGGGAGTTGCACATGCAAAAGTAATATCAGTGAGATACCAAGTACCATTTATTTCTTGCTGAACAAATACTTTGTAGATCCTTCGAGAGATTTCTGATTAAAGCTGCGTTTAAGAACCTGGCTTGGGCCAGGAGGCCCAAATGAGGAATCTTGATTTCCTCTTCCCTCTCCTAAAGCTAAAATGCTGGACTGGGAGGTCGATTCCAGCCTGACTTGCCATCCCAGCCTTAGAGAAGCTGGCATAGAATGGAGGAGGAACAGCATTTCCAGGTTGGTCTTTAAAAAGCAGTCCTGACTTGTCAGTTCACCCTTGAGAAGCCAAAGCTAGAGAGTGACAGGTTTGATAACCACAGAGACTCGTCAACGAGAAAGAGAGCAGGTGAGGCCTTGGTCTTTAACCCCTAGTTATGTGGTCCAGTGAATGACCAAATTGAAAATAAATTCTTTCTATGGACAGAAGACATTGGATCTATGGACCTGTGAATCCATGGGCTGGATGTAAGGAAGGACAGAAAGAATGGCAGAAATATGGTGGCAGAAGTTTCTTCCTTTATAAAAACAGTATAATATTTGAAATATTCTAGCCACCTCAGAATCAGGTGGATCATTCAAAAGGAACAACTCAAGCTCTGTGCTACAAGTATTTTAGATATTTCTATCACTTTGGCCCCATTGTGAACAAAAGTTTCCCTGAATCCCTACTAATTCAAATACATTTGTACAGTTTCTTTAAAAAAATAGATTTGAATAAAATAAAGTAAGCGATGAATAGAAAACACATATGGGAGGAGCTATCAGTAATGGAGAATGAATAACAGTGCATTACTCGCACAAATGGCAGCAAGGTACAATTGCAAAAATCAGTAACATGTAATATAAACAGAGGTGAAACAATTTAAAGCTATTGTGAGAATCTCATTAGATTGTCATTTTATATATATAACACAGTGTTATTTACAAAAATATAATATTCTGGTATATGTTTTATATTTCAAATTATTATTGCATTAAGAAGTAGAATTTATAGGGCGCCTGGGTGGCACAGCGGTTAGCGTCTGCCGCCTCGGCTCAGGGCGTGATCCGAGTTATGGGATCGAGCCCCACATCAGGCTCCTCCGCTATGAGCCTGCTCTTCCTCTCCCACTCCCCTGCTTGTGTTCCCTCTCGCTGGCTGTCTCTATCTCTGTCGAATAAATAAATAAAATCTTTAAAAAAAAAAAAAAGAAGTAGAATTTATAGGGGCGCCTGGGTGTCTCAGTCGTTAGCGTCTGCCTCGGCTCAGGGCGTGATCCCGGCGTTCTGGGATCGAGCCCCACATCAGGCTCTTCCGCTATGAGCCTGCTTCTTCCCTCTCCCACTCCCCTGTCTATGTTCCCTCTCTTGTTCTCTCTGTGAAATAAATATTAAAATCTTAAAAAAAGTAAATAGCTCTAATTCTTTTAAAAGATTAACATATCCTTTTATGTAATTTTTCACATGAAGTTGATCCACTTTTTTGTCAGAGAAATCTCATGCAATTAGCACTTTGTGTTGACTTGGAACCTTTACAAGGTCATATGCTAATTTTAAAAGTATTTACACTGTATGGAAAGATGTTGAGAAAAATCTCCTGTGGACACAGTTTTAATTTCCAAATGTTCAGAGGCCGGACCACAGTCCAGCTCGTGTTAAGAAAAATCACATCATACAGGGAATTAGCACTAACAAAGGAACAAGGATTCTGAAGTCTAGTCCCAAAGCAAGAGCAGTATTGTTGAGGGGTAATCTCAAAGGGTGGTTGATTTCAAAAGACAGTGAAGATTTTTCTGCTTCAAGTGCACCATAGAGCACAGAGCAAGACTGATTGTCATGTTTTAAGTGTAATCAGGGTGAGGGAAAAGAGAAGGGCTTTTTAAGAGTTGAAGAAAAATACCTAAAGACAAAATCAGTGGAGATTAGAGCTTTTGTTTTATAGTGATATCTGCTTTTATTTATATACATTCCTGAATCCACATGACACAGTTACTTAGTGACATGAAAGTGGCTAATTTTCCTGTTAGTAAAAATACTGCTAAGTGTGGAAATATGAAAATACCCACTGTTTAACTCTTAGTTCATTCTGCTAACATGTCAGGTTTTGTTTTTCGTTTCTTACTATCAATGTGAGCAACTAGCATCCAGGCATTTAGGTCGGCTCTGTTGAACTATTATGGCAATTGATTCTATCACAAATGTTTATTGAATACTTTTCACATATTGGACACTGATACAAATGTTAATGACATGGCATGGATCAACAGATAAAGAGCCATGTCTTCCTGATGCTTATGCAGTAGCAGATATGACAAAAAAATTAAGTAATCAAGTAAAGAATGAAGCATTCAAACTTTCAACTATAAAATAAATAAATCACAGAGATGAAATCTACCACATAGTGAATATGTGTTAATATTATAATAACATTGATGGTGACGGATGGTGCTACACTTGTCGTGGTGAGCACTGCGTAATGTGTAGAATTTCGAATCAGTATATGTTGTACACTTGAAACTAATATATCACCGTATGTTAAATATACATTAATAATAATAAAATGAGAGAAGAAAAAGGAGCAGAAAGCATTCATCGTGCTTTTGGATCATATACAATGAGTTCTAATGTCCGTGGAATCAGGATGGTCCTTTCTGAGGCTGAAGTATGAATCAGAGTTAGGTAATTTAATTTATTTGGTACAAGACACTGAATTAAACACTGTAATAAAATGCAGTTATAAATAATTCTGTACTTATGGAGCTTACAATTTAGTAATAATGATAATTATTTAATAATTCATTATGTGCTAGGTATTAACCTTGCTTGTATCAAATTTTTAATCCTCATAACTATATGAGGTAGGTGCTGTTATTAACCATTTTTAGGTGAGGAAAGATCAGAAATTTTGAATAACTTACACAGATCTTCGAACTAGCAAGTGGTAGGCCAGTAGATGAACATAGGTGTCTGCAAATCCTGCGCTCTTAATGAGTATTCTAAGAAAAGATCAACACATATAATTGAAAATATGCTAATGAATTGTAAGGGAGTGACAGGTATAGGAGGTTCCTGTGTGGGAGCTCAGGGGAACACCTAGGGCATGATGTGGCACAGATTGAAAATCTCTCTTCGCCTGCCCTGTCTAGGCTCTCTCTGCAATATCCCTTCTCTGGCATGATAGTTAATGCACAGGCTCCCTTGAAGGGAGGTATTTCTCTTTGATTAAAAGAAGTCTCTTGAGCTCCAGATGCCTGCCATGTAGTCTGCAATAAAAAGAATCGTAAAGAAAACTGAGAACTCCTATTTTTCCTGGTAGAAACCCATCCCTCTTCCTGCACAAAGTAGGCTGCAGGAAGTTCTGGTGGACCAGAACTATTGTCAAAAGCAGTTCTGAGTCTGTGGAAAGCTGGAACATCACTAGTTGACATCTCAGAGTGACGCTGTAGTGAGTCCTGTATTGCCACAGTTTAGTCAGACTTGTATCCTAATGACTTAAAAGTTTAACTTTGACTACAAAGGACAATGAGGGGATCTTCCAATATAATTTTCAATTATATTGACTTGTTTTACCAATCACTATCCTAACACTTTATGTGCCTGGAAATACAGGTTATTTGGTGAAATCTAATCTCACTGGAAAGCTTTGATGCTCTGTACCAAATTAAAACTAATTTAACTGAACCATCTATGCTGCACATTAATATTAGCAATTACAATAAATGGAAGCACCAAATATGTTAATCGCTTTCTATAAAAAACGATTTCCTTAATTATTTTCTAAGCAAATATTCTTTACCAAGCTATTTAAGTATTTGCAACACTCAAATTCAATAGGTATAGTTGGGATGTCAATTTATATTAAATACATATTTTTAAAATCTATTTTGCATTGCAAGTTTTAAAATGTATTTAATCCAGATGAATATGATTTTAGAAGACTATTTTCATTTGACTAATATTAGAAATTTTATTGCAGTAAGAAAATCTCATTTTTAATCCTTAAATACCTAAGGCTTCTGAGGACCCACTTTCTCTCTCTCAAAAGAAAAGTCTCTCTCTCTTCCTGGTCTCATCACTGTGATGTAACTGGGTTCAGACCTCCATAACCTGGCTAAGCACTAGAGGTAGCCCTTCAAGTTCATGGAGGAAACTTTGGAGATTTATAGGTCTCATTACCTCCACAGTTTTTCATGCTTGTGACTAACTTGGGTGATATCTTGATTTTCTTCAACAGAGAGGATGGTGGGTTCATGAAATATAACACAAAACATTTCCTGTGTGCTCTAAGCTTAAAAGTCAGAGTACTACTAGTGGTTCAGGATTTTTAATATAAAACTATTTTCTATGGTTATTTGTGAATGCTGTTTTACACACCTAAATATGAGATATGTTATACTTCAAAAACATGGATTTGGAGTCACATGGAAGAAAAGAAGAGAGGTTAATGAGAAGAATTACTTTAAATATATTTAAGGTCTTACTCTTACACTCCAAAACACTCTGCCCTCCACTTCTTCTCCACAAGGGTCAATTAAAAAATAATAATAAATTATTTGTACATTGCATTTCTTATATGTTATTTTTTCAAAATTTTTATTATTTGTGTTTAGTTTTATTTTAAACAGATTTATTGAAGTATAATTGACACACCTAAATTGCAGTAATTTAATAGATTTTGACTATATACACACACCTTCATAACTGACACTACAATCAAGATAATGAGCCTGTGACCCCTCAGTTTCCTCTTGCCTCTCTAATCTCTCACATTTGATCTTTCCTACCAACTTCCTCTTTGTGTGTGTAGTATATACTCATTTGTCTAGCTCCTTCTATTCAGAGTAAATATTTTGAGATTTATCCATGTTGTAGCATGTTATCAATAGTTTATGTTTTTATTGTTGAGTGGTATTTCATTGTCTGTAAATACCACAGTTTGTTCTTACATTATTCATTGATGGATACTTGAGTTGTTGCCAGTTTTCACCATTCCAAATAAAGCGAGGGTGTGAACATTCATTTATAAGTCTTTATGTGGACATGAATTTTGAGTTTCCCTTGTGTAATACTTAGGAATGCAACAGTTGAAACATATGGTAGAAATATATCAAATTAAAGAAACTGGCAAAATGTTTCCCAAAGTGCCAATGCTATTTTACATTCCAACCAACAGTATGTGAGAATTCCAGTGCTCCATATCCTCTCCAATACTTGGGTTGTGTTTTTTTCCCCTATTTAGACATTCAATATATGTTTATTGGTAGCTCATTGTGGTTTTAATAGGCATTTCTCCAGTGACCAAAGATGTTTAGCATTTTCAGGCATTTTTTGTTATTCAGTAAATATTGTTTGGTGAAGTATTTATTCAGAGGTTTTGCCCTTGATTTCAATTATTCTCTAACTGAGATGTGGGAGTTTTTCATATATTCTGCTGTATAAATCCTTCATCAGATATGTGATATTCAAAATTTTTCCAGTCTGTGGTTTGTAGTTTAATTTTCTTATACGATGTCTTTTGATGAGCAGAATTTATAATTTTTGATAAGTACAATTAAAAGTAGTACTTTTGTTTACGGATCATCTTTTATCATATCTAAGGCAACTTTCCTTATCCAAGTTCAAGAAAGCATTTCCTTCTTTTTTTCTAGAAGCTTTAAAATTGTTGGTTTACATTTAGGTATACTATTTGAGTTAATTTTTGCATATTGTCAGTTATGGATCAACGGTCATTTTAAGCATGTGATTATTTAATTGTTCCAGCACCATTTGTTGAAAAGACTCCTTTCTCCACTGAATTGTCTTAATACCTTTGTTAAAAACCAGTTGTCCATATATGTGTGGGTCTATTTCATATATCTGTTTTTATTCCATTCATCTATTTGTCTGTCTTGATACTAATATAACCTGTCTTCAATACTATAGTTTTCTAATAAATCTAAAAATCATTAAGTGTCGCCCTCTGGCTTTGTTCTAATTTTCAAAGGTATTTTAAATATTCTAATTCCATTACACTTTCAAGTGAATTTTAGAATCAGTTTATCAACTTCTACAAAAATGTTTTGATTAGAATTGTGTTAACATTTTATTAGAATTGTATTTACAATTTATTAGAATTGTATTGACATTTTACCAATGTTGAGTCTTCTGACCCATAAACAAAGATATATCTCTCTATTTAAGTCTTTAATTTCTCACAGCAATGTTTTATAATGTACATATCTTTCACATATTTTTCAGGTTTATCTATTTCATATTTTTTGATGCTATTAAAGGGGTATTTTTAAAGGGGTATTTTTAAAATTTCAACTTCCGAGTTATTCCTTGCTAGTATATATAAATATACTTGGTTATTGTTTATTGATCAGGTATTCTGCAATATTGCTAAATTCTTTTATAATTTTAGTAGCTTTCGGTACATTCTATCATATTTTATATGTAAGATAATTTCATCTGCAATTGAAGTAATTTTAATTATCCCTTTCTTTTGTGGATGCCTTTTATTTCTTTTTCTTGCCTCACTGCCCTGGATAATGTTGGACAAAAATAATGAAAGTTCAAGTCCAAAGGCCTTGTCTTCTCCTGACCATAAGGGAAGACATTGTCTTTGACCGTCAGGATGATGTTGGTGTCGGTTTTTATAGATGCCCTTTATTAGGTTGAGAAATTTTCTTCCATTCTTAGTTGTCAGAGTGTTTTTGTCAGAAGCAAGTGTTGGATTTTGTCATTTGCTTTTTTGTGACTATATTCATGGGATCATATAATAATGTTAATATGGCAAATTACACTTGGTTTTGGGATTAGTCTGACCTTGCATTCTTTTGATAAACACCACTTTGTTATGATGGATTGTCTTTTTTTTTTTAAGATTTATTTGTTTATTTTGGGGAGCAGGGGCAGAGGGAGAGGGAAAGAGAATCCTGAGCAAACTCCCTGCTGAATGCAGAGCCCGATGCAGGCCTTGATCTCATGACCCTGAGATCATGACCTGAGCCGGAATTAAGAGTTGAGCGCTTAACTGACTGAGCCACCCAGGCACCCCATGATGGATTATCCTTTTTATGCATTGTTAGATTTGATTTCATAAAATTTTGAAATTTCACAACTCTGTTCAGGAAGGATATTCATTTTCTTATATATTAGGGTACTCCAGAGAAACAAAACGAATAGGATGTGTACATTTATATGTATAGAGAGATTTATTTTAAGGAATTGGCTCAATGGCTGGAACAAACAGCACTTAAATCTGGAACAAACAGCCTTAAAATTTGTGTGGAACCAGAAAAGGCCCCAAATCACCAAGGAATTGTTGAAAAGGAAAAACAAAGCTGGAGGCATCACGTTGCCGGATTTCGAGCCATACTACGAAGCTGTGACCACAAAGACAGCATGGTACGGCACCAGACACATAGACCAATGGAACAGAATAGAGAACCCAGAAATGGACCCTCGGCTCTTTGGGCAACTAATCTTTGACAAAGCAGGAAAAAACATCCGGTGGAAACAAGACAGTCTCTTCAATAAATGGTTCTGGGAAAATTGGACAGCTATATGCAAATGAATGAAACTTGACCACTCTCTCACACCATACACAAAGATAAACTCCAAATGGATGAAAGACCTCAATGTGAGATGGGAATCCATCAAAATACTAGAGGAGAACATAGGCTGCAACCTTTTTGACATCGGCCACAGCAACTTTTTTCATGACACATCTCCAAAGGCAAGAGAAACAAAAGATAAAATGAACTTGTGGGATTTCATCAAGATAAAAAGTTTCTGCACAGCCAAAGGAAACAGTCAAAAACTAGAGGCAGCCCATGGAATGGGAGAACATATTTGCAAATGACACTACAGATAAAAGACTGGTATCCAAGATCTACAAGAACTTCTCAAACTCAATACATGAGAAACAAATAATCAATCAAAAAAAAATGGGCAGAGAGATTTGACAGACACTTATAAGAAGACATGTAAATGGCTAACAGACACATGAAAAAATTTTCAAAATCATTAGCCATAAGGAAATTCAAATCAAAACCACCTTGAGATACCACCTTACGCCAGTTGGAATGGCAAAAATTGACAAGGCAGGAAACAACAAATGTTGGAGAGGATGTGGAGAAAGGGGATCCCTCTTACGCTGTTGGTGGGAATGTAAGTTGGTACAGCCACCTTGGAAAACAGTGTGGAGGTCCTTAAAAAGTTAAAATTGAGCTACCCTGTGATCCAGCAATTGCACTACTGGGTATTTACCCCAAAGATACAGACGTAGTGAAGAGCAGGGCCATATGCACCCCAATGTTCATAGCAGCATTGTCCACAATAGCTAAATTGTGGGAGAGCCGAAATGCCCTTCAACAGATGACTGGATTAAGAAGATGTGGTCCATATATACAATGGAATTTACTAGCCATCAGAAAGAACGATTACACAACATTTGCACAACATGGACGGGACTGGAAGAGATTATGCTAAGTGAAATAAGTCAAGCAGAGAAGATAATTATCATATGATTCACTCATTTATGGAACATAAGAAATAGGAAGATCAGTAGGAGAAGGAAGGGAAAAATGAAGGGGAGGTGGTAAACAGAAGGGGAATGAACCATGAGAGACTATAGACTCTGGAAACAAACTGAGGGCTTCTGAGGGGAGGGGTGGGGATTAGGATAGGCCCATGATGGGTATTGAGGGCACATATTGCATGGTGCAGGGTGTTATACAAATAATGAATCATGGAACACTCATCAAAAACTAAGGATAAACTGTATGGTGACTAACTATAATAAATATTCAAAAACAAAAGGAATTGGCTCATGGGATTATGGAAACTGAAAGTTCAAAATGGCAAGCTGGCAGCCTGGAGACCTAAGGAAGAGCTAATAATGTCCTTACTCCTTACTCTGGGCAAAGGATCAAACTTTATTCTATTAAGGCCTTCAGGTTATTGGATGAGGCCCACCCATATTATGGTGGGCAATCTACTTTACTGCAGTCTATCAATTGAGATGTTAATCTCATTAAAAAAAAAAAAACCAAAATTCAAACAGATCTAGACTAATGTTTGACCAATTGTCCATACTGTGGCCCAGCTAAGTTGATACATAAAATTATCCATCACATCTTGCAATGCCTTTGTTTGACTTTGGTGCCAGTGTAATATGTGGCCTCATATAATGAGTTGAAAATATTTCCTCCTTTTCAACTTTCTGGATGAGTTTGCATGTATTTTTATATTATTTCTTCTCTAAATGTTTAGCGAATTCACTCTATCTAGGCCTGAATGTTTGAGTGGATAGATTTTAGCTATATATTCTTTTCTATCTAATAGATACAGTATTTTTCTGATTATCTGTTTCTTCTTTAATGAGTTTTGGCTATTTAGGCCTTTTAAAATATTTTCCCATTTTATCTAAGTTGTGAATGTATTTCCATAATATTGTTCTTAATATTGCATTATTATTCTTTTTAATATCTGACACATTCTGTAGTGATGCTATCATTATAGTTCATGCTATTGGTAATTTGTGGCTTCTTTTTTTTTCACAATTAGAATAGGAATGAAAAATGAAACCATAATGAGGTTCTTTAAAATTTTTTGTCCAGTGGCATTGGCAAAAATTTTAAAGATAAAAGTATTAGAAAGAAGATGCACAAGTAGCATTTTATTTGTTGGTAAATCCTTCTCAAAAACAATATTGTGATATATTATTATATCATAATATATGCAATAAAATTGCACATATCCAGTGACCTAATCATTCCACTTTTGGACTCTAAATTAAGTAGTTACACATTAGTGCAAGGTTATGTTTACAAGAGGAATGACATCAAGGACTGACTATTTTATATTGTATACTTTATTGTTTTAACCTCAACGATGACAATGGGAGAAATTATTTCTGTAATTTTAAAAATGAAGGGAAAATTATTAAAGTTGCCTTTTATTTAATGCTACTCTTTCATTTCAGAAAGCTCATATTCTTTTGTATTCTTTGAGTAATCCAAGAGTCATTATAGTGTACTAGATAAAAATAGAATCCACAGCCAAATTGAGTGGATTTAAATTCTAGGAGTAACAACCTTACTTGCTATTTTATAGACAATTTATTCATCTCATCAGTGCCTTTGTTGCTTTGTCTGTGAATGCCTTATATCTTAAAGCCTTCTGTAATAATTAAATAAGACAACAAATATAAAGCTCTAGTACAGAACCTGGAACTAGTAAGACCTCTAGAAATATTAATGATTGCTAATGGTTAATGAAACCCTATTGACTGCTCCTTAGTTTATCACAGGTATCAGTGAATTAGTATGCAGTTGGTGAGTTACCCTGTAGAAGATAATGAGAAATAGACAAATTTCAAATTTTCCTAATTGTATGTGACTTGAATTTGTATATGGATGTCCATAAAGTTCTTTCTTTATCCTCAAAGTTCACATCAATTTGTGATAGAGATAGCTAGTTGCCCTCTTACTTTCCTCTTCTTCCATATGTAATATAAATTTTATATTTGTATTTATACTGACATGACCACTTAGAACAAGATGATTCTAGTTGCGGGGTTCCTGGATGGCATAGTCAGTTAAGCTGCCGACTCTTGGTTTCAGCTCAGGTCGTGATCTCAGGGTTGTGGGATCCAGCCCTGCATCATGCAGCTCAGCATGGAGTCTGGTTTGGGATTCTCTCTCCTCTCCCTCTGTCCCTTCTGCCCCCCTCATTCTAAAATAAATATATCTTTTAAAAAATGATTCTGGTTGCTGGGATATATATATTCTGGTTGCTCTCGGAACCACTGAGTAGCAGCTTCTAGAAACCTTATCTCTGGACAGCTGGCGTGAGTCCTTCCTCTTTCTTCTCATTCCATTCCTCTGTCCTTCATTCAGGACACTGTATGCATCCTTAGACTATGAGCACAAAGACTTCATAGAGCTTGGTGGAGTGGTGAGCTGGAAAGTTCACTGTCCCTGAGGACATGAAGGAACACAGGCCACTCTCACCTTGCAATGCATGCCTTCACACTTTCATGTGAGAAACAGACTTCTCTCTTATTTAACTCAGTATAATTTTCTGTTTTTCTATCAAAGTTAATTTTAACTGATAATTCACAAACCATCTTAGTAGTTGATTGTTCTCTATTATTTGCCTTCAGAACTGTTTGACACTTTTTGTTTGTGGGTTTGGTTTCTTGTCTCTTCAGAAATTTTATCAGTTCTGACTTTGAATATCTTTCATTGTTTTTATCTTTGCTGATACCTAATATCATGTGTTTGAACATATATTTCTTATTTTCATATTCTCTTAGAGCTTGCTTTCTCATTTGCTTTTCCTTTCCTGGTAACATCATTGTATTCCCAGTACTAAAACAGTACCTGGCATATTCCTAATTTGTTGAATGAATAAAATAATGAATTAATTAAATGAATTAATTACTGCTAACTCTATGTTAGCTGCATCTATTTTCTTCTTAACTGCTTCATGATTTCTATTTCATATTTCATCTTTTTTTGTAATTTCATGTTTCTTTGTTCTATTTTGTTCATGTCTTAACACTTTTTTAGTGTTTTCAATGAGTAGTATTTTTCTAAAAATTTTATGTTGTTTCTTGGAGATAACTTTTCTTCTGAAGCCGTCTTTCAAACCTCCTTTTTTGTAGTATCTATTTTTGGTTGGATTACAAATTTGTGTTTTTCTATGACCATATACTTTTCTTATCTTGTTTCAAACCAGTGGTCAGATTCTGTTGAATCCTTTTTACTTCAGACAAGATTTATGTTTCAGGAGTACAAGGAAAGTTACTTGTGCCTCTTTTCTGTTTTACAAGCATAAAACTGATTAAAGGGATTCAGTTTACTGTCCCGTAAGAGGAGAAGAGAAATAGTGGGGAGCCAGTGGTAGAGGTCATATTTGAGGTTTCAGAGGAGAGAGATGGTGGGAGAGAAAGGGACCTTTAGAAGATCACCATCAGTACTCTTTGGGTGTGTATCAAGAACTCGAGGATGCCTTTGACCACTTGGTGCTATTATGAGAGCTACCCTGAAGGCTTGGGCATTCTCAGTTCCCAAAGACTTATAGAAATAGAGCAGAACTAGCAGTCTTTACAGAATTGCAAAGTCTAAAACAACAAACATCTCAATTTTAATCAGTTGTAAACTGAAGTCTGAGGATGACAGTGGCCTCCCTCACACTCAGAATATTGGTCTGACCAAGGAGCCCCAAGAAGAGCTTGATTTTCCCACCAAATTTGAAGTATGGATTTTTTTTTTTTTGGAAATATTTTATTTATTTATTTGACAGGACGAGGAGTGCATAGCAGGGGAGAAGGAGAAGCAGGCTGCCTGCTGAGCGGGCCGAGATTGGGGACGGGGGGTCTGGGCAGCTCGGGGCTTAATCCCAGGACTCTGGGATCATGACCTGAGCTGAAGGCAGACACTTAACCATCTGAGCTACCCGTACTTTGGATTTTCAATACGAAACTGATATATAACATATACATTATTCCAGGTTGTATTATTTCTCTATATTGCTCTTTTGGAATGGTGATATAATCTAGGCATAAATTTATGCTGGAATTGGGGGCAGTGACCTGGAAAGTTGGCACTTTCAAATTGAGTATGTTGTTTAGAACATTTTCTCTCTGTCTTTACTGAAGACATGTCTTGCTTTAGCTTTCAGTGTACATCCTCTTTCAGGCAAGAGGTGAGCTAAGTTCACAGTGACCATTAGTTGTGTGAGTGGTGGTGATAGTGGTGGTGGTGTTTACTGCAGATTAATTGACTCTGGTAAGCAGTTTCAAAGCTGGTGACTGTTTACCTTCTTTTTCCTTCTCTGTTGCACCTGATAGTTTCTGAGTTAATTATTTGTGCTGTAGAAAAATTAAAACAGCATGTGCAAGCAATTCATTGCTATGTCAGTTTCCTACTTTTTCCTTTGACCAAATTTCACTGTATTTGATAAATATTCATCATAATTTTCAGTTTGGGATTTGAGCCTTTTCTCGGTTTTATTACAGATGGGAATTTAGTTCCCAGTTTTTGTTCATTAAGTAGGTTGCCACAGGTTTTAAGAATATGAGTTTACTCTGCTACTATTTTACCAAAGCCTTTAGCCTCTGGAGTATTTGTGTGTGTGTGTGTGTGTGTGTGTGTGTGTGTGTGTGTGTGTGTGTGTGAGAGAGAGAGAGAGAGAGAGAGGGAGAGAGAGATTGGGAGAGGGAGGGAGTGTGAATACTACCAGGGACTTGTGGGGGGGGTCAGAGGGAGAGTCTTAGTAGACTCTGCCCTGAGTGCGAGCCTACGGGGCTCAATCTCACAGCCCTGAGATCAAGACCTGAGCCAAAACCAAATCAGAAACTTAACCGGGCACCCCTCAGTTTTACTTTTAAGAATGTATTTTTCATCCTACCAACATCAGTTTTCCTTTCTAGGAGCAGCCAAAGCCACAGACAAAGTAACAATTTAAATATAATTTGTAAAATCCTGCCTGACATTTCTCATACTGTAGTTTTTGTTCTCGTAACCTTCTATTTGTTCCAGACATCCTGTCCTCCTTTTCTCCCTGAATCAGTATCAGTTGGCCATACTTGGCCAACACTCTATGGTTTTCTGGTTTATTTGAGCTATGTCTCACAGATTAGCAGCCCTCTCCCATTGCTCTCATTTACAAGGCAACAGTTGAATAGCAAGTGAGTTTAATGAGGTTGAGTTAAATTTCTGCTGCATCTTCATTTTGGTACCTACAAATTTAAAAAGATGAGGGGTTTCTGGAAAGGACCATGTCTTGAAGTTACGAGCTGCTCACTTCTGAGGCTGACAACTATTTAATTAATTTCACAAGATCAAATAGACAGGAGGAAATTGAACACAGGTCTCTCTTATTTTAAGTACATTACCTTAGATTCTTTAGTATTTTCTTAAGTTAATATCACAGGATGCCAAGGACTATATCAACTGAGACTACTTCCTTGGCTGTAACTGGTATAGAATGATAATGCTACTGGCCTTTCAACAACCAATTCGATACAAGTATGATAGATCCTCACAGTTTGGCCATTTTTCTGAACAGAAATTACAAGAAACTATCTTGCAATAAATTCTCTAAAACTTCAATTAATAAGTATAATAATTTTCATTCAAATAAAAGAGGCACAAAAACTATATGGAATTTCTGCTGGCAACTTTTCTCCAAAATTTTCTCTTTCTAAAAGCCCAGTTAATGGGGCACCTGGGTGGCTCAGTTTGTTAAGATGCCTGCCTTTGGCTCAGGTCATGATTCAGGGTGCTGGGATCCAAGTTCCACACTAGGGCTTCCTGCTCAGCAGGAGTCTGCTTCTCCCTGCTCCTCTGCCCACTTGTGCTTGCCGGCGCGAGTGCACGATCTCTCTTTCTCTCTCTCTTACTCTCTCCCTCTCAAAAATAAAATAAAATCTTTAAAAAAAAACGACACCAGTTGACATCTTTCCCCCACAGTAACATCCAGGTATAATAAAGCTGACTAGATGTAGCAGTTAAGAGATCTCCCCTGACTATTTCTCAACAACTGCTTGAATACAAAATTTAGATTCATTTCATTTACCGCCTAATTTTTATGAGCAAGTGACTGGAAAATTTTTAAAAAGGCATTTTAAAGATTTTTGAATAAGTTGCAAATGATGTTGCCAATACTTTATCAAGAGGGAGCAATGTTTTCCTGTTTTTGTTTCTTTCCTAGTCAATGAGTAGATCTGTATTTCAATCATCTCACTTGGAAGAGTGAGATGACTTAAATATTTTTCTTGGCCTAAATATGATAAATTTTTAAAAACTCCAAATTATATTAGTTTTGACTCTTATAAATATAGACTTCATTAAACACATTTTTGTAGGAACTTGTGTCTTATGGAACCAGAATAAAAAAGCAGTCAATCGAGCTATTTGAAACTAGTTGTATTGAATATCAGTTTTGGGCCTTAAAAGCTCTGAACAGTTAAAGCTGATACTCCTTCCTGTAAGCTTTGATGGACTGTCTGCTTGGACTAAAGATCATTCAAATGATGTTCCAAGATAAGCTTCCTGTTATAACGGCTGAGCGCACAAGACAGGAATTTCACATTCAATCAGAGTACAGAAGAAGGAAATCCTTCCTATATAATGAAATGATTAACCTTGAAATACTTGGGCGTGCCCTTGAGAAAAGCAAAAGACCCAAATGCTAAGTGTGATGAGCCCATGAAGCCCAGAATTGTAGAGTAGCTTAATTTCATGGCATCTGGCAGAAGAACCACAAATGGTCACTCCAAACTCTAAGTAGCTTGTGTAACATCTCATTTTATATTTAAAATTCATATACTAGGCATCTTTACAGAAGTGGACCTTAAATACAGGTAATTCACTAGAGCACAATTTGTTACCAAAATGCTTTAAATAAAATTTCTAAGAATTATTCTAGGTTTTATCTATTGCGGCTAAGATTCTATTTCAGTTTGCAAATTCTATTTCAGTTGTCAGTTGAAGGTGTGAAATTATTTTTAAGCTGGTACCTATAAATTATATCCAGAAATACAGGAGTCCACTTTCCTAGTCGTAGCAATGTTCAGGTACCAAGTTAACTTGGAAAGCATATTCTAGAGGATACATGGAAATCAACTGTCACACTGAGCAGGACCCAAGCAGCATAAAATATTAATGCATTCCTGATATAGTCAGTAATTCCATATAGGGTAGGGAGTAATATACTAGGGGACAGGCTGCAATGGTCAGCAACCAGATCTGAGTCCTAGCTTTGTTAACTTCAAAAATCTGCTTGAGTATATTTCGTGTATTAAAAAAACTTAATTTTCTTTCTCCAAAATAAAAAATGATACACATCATAAAGGCTGTAATGAGAATGCTGAGTATTCATAATATACAACTGTAGGGTAGGCAAGACTTCCGTCTCCCCTCATCTTCCCCCAGAGAAGAGAAGCACTCATTAGCATTATCAGATTGAGGTCTCAGAGTGGATCACCTTTGCTTGAGTGAGAACTTACTGCTATAAATGCCTCTAGATGGGTCGTGACTTCCTCTCCTCTCTGCAGTGTAGTGACAGAGGCCCAGTCATCTGCTGCTTTGTTCAGTGTGGCAGCAGGGAGTATAGGGGCTTTTGAGGTTTGCTAGGACCCAGGCCAGTTTTTACTGTCAGGGGCTCCAAAGTACAGCCCTCGTGGTTAGAAAATCAGACTTCCTCTCAGGGGGGTAGCCTGTGCGTATTTGGATTGCTCTGTTTTAGTTTAACATAATTTAAGCCTAAGAGAATTTAGGATAAAGGACTGTGACCTCACTATCGAAAGTTCTCTGCAGCTTAGAGGCTGCCAATCCAAACCCAACTAATAATAACCTGTGTTCCTGGGTCCATTAACACTTTCCTTTGCAATAACACATTTGTGGACTCTCATGAAGAGAATGATTCGTTATCCCTGGGTCCCTGGCTAACCATAATAATACCATTATTTTGCATAAAGTCTCCAATTCCTCTCTAGATACCAACATAACGTGATGGTGGTTTCGCTTTATGTATTCTTGGTATTAATTACCACTATTTGTTGTCTAGTTAACTTTGTAGCCCAGAACTACAGGGCACATTTGTCTCTTATAAGCCCTTTGTTACCCTGAATGCTGAAGTTCCTTAATGTTCTCTCAGGTCTTCTCTTTTTCACTTCCAGAATATTCTCATCCACACTTTGATGACATTATTATTTCTTCACTGATTGCTTCCAAAATTCACACTCTCTATTACTAATCTCTTCTTTGAGAATCAGCTCTGTATTTCTCTGTGACTCTTTATTCATCTACTGGATTTCCCACAGGCATCTTAATATGGCTAAACAAATACACATTTATTATGACATATGTATTTATCCTCTTGTTTTAGTGATAGTAGTTGATAGCATTATCACCTTTCCAACATTCCATTCTATTCTGTTCCATTCCCTCTCCTTCAATTTCACAAATCCATCCAATTGCAACCAATTTCAGTCTATTATTCTCAAGATCTGCCTCTGAATAAAGCCACTATGCTCTGGACTGTCTACTATCTTGCCTTATGGATACTTTCAAATGTAGTCTTGCCTATTGTGAGTAACTTCGTCCTGTCCTTAGTCTTGACTCCATTTCCAATTTTCTTCCACTTTTCTTCCAGTTGTTTCCTAGAGCAGAAAGCAAAACTATTAATTTCTTGCTTAAAATCTGATTGCTTCTCATTATGTTCTCAATGAAGTCTAAAGTTACATATCATATTAGACTTATTGTTTACTAATTATCTTTTGCCTACTCAGCCCTCTGGCCTCATCTCCACAATATTTATCTTATTCACCAATGACTCAGAACATTGCTCTTATTCCCAAGGCTAGGATATTTTCACAGATGATCCCTTTCCGTCCTAGACTTTCCCTTCTCCTCTGGCAATTTCTGTTCATCATTTTAGACTCAGCTTAATTTCCTCCATTGTGGAGCCTGTCTTTATTATTCCCCAGCCCAGTCACTCACCTCCTTGGCACCATCTTTGGACCTATATTACTGCACTGCAACATCTGCTGACTTGTCATTCTGTCCCAGGATACTTTGTGGTATTGTAATCGAGCATCCATGTCTCCAATTATGTTCTCAATATGGCAGAAGATAAAGAAATACTTAGTTGTTGGCTGATTGGCCAAGTAGCAAAAGAACTTTGCCATTTTCTTCAATATTTTTTTGTAGATAATTTTAAGATCCCTCACTTCATTCCCATTTCCCACCCCCCACGTCCTCATCCTCAGACAGCCCAGCTCCCTGCAGATGCAAGCTATTCCTCTTTTTCATATAAGGTTTACACAGGGCATATGTAGATGTATTTTAAAACGGAAAATAAGAATTAATAACTCACTTGAAATGAGATAATAAATTCAGAAGAATTTATTTCATTGCATAGCGTAGATTCCATAGTGTGTTTTTTTAATCCATCTTTTTTTACCCGACTTTATTGTGATAAAATTGACATATAAGTTTAACAGTATAACTGTAGTGATGATTTGATATATGTATCTGTTGAGAAATTATCGCAGTAAGGTTAGTTAACACTTTCATAACCTCATACAATCGCGTCTGTGTGTGTGTTGAGAACATTTAGGATCATATGAGTGAATAAATGGATGGATACATTCCTAGGATCTGTTCTGGTGGTAAAATGCTAAGTTCAATAAGCTGAACTCTCTTAATTTAGCAAAAGACTATCTGAATACTTGGTGGATTGTCAGAAAGTGATTTAAATTAATTCATACAGACAATAAACATCTGTGTTTATAAATAACCAAAACATTTTCTTCAAAGATGGATAAGTGATATTTCTAATTTAGGATGAGCCAGACTTTGGTGAAATACTTCTAATTAATCTAATTGATTAATTAAATCCATGCTGTGGGATATTTTTCACCAAAACCTCTTCATTGTTTATCAATGGGTGAGATTCACATTCAGCTTTATCTGTAACTTCTTAAGTTCCTTAAAGATAGCGAAAGAGAGGGAAAAAATGGTTTAGAAACACTGCCTCATATTGAATGGACTTTAGTCTGTGGGAGGAAATGGAAGCTGGTGAGTCACTGCATTGTTAAAATTGAATGCAGATAATCTTGTTGATTTCTTTTTCTTTCTTTTTTCATCGGAGACGTACTATGTTTCAATCATCCTCATTCATCTATAATTAACAAAGACCTCTTGATCATTCTAGCTGTTCCTGGAGATTTCTTATGTGTGTTTGCCCTCCTTTTGCTCTTTCATCTCATGCTTTCTCTTTCACATCATCAAAATACCTTCTCCTCCTTTCCTATTCTCATTGTATATTTTTCAAATTACTTAATTTATGTTTTGAAATTGAAAATAAACAGTAGGTAAATAGTATATCACGTTAGAACTATTGCATTCAAATACACCAATGGAATGTGATTTAATGAAGTTCTCTTTTGCAACTGGAAATCAAGGTGATTATGAATGTGAATGTGCTTAATACATCATTAGAAGAAATAATTTCGTGCTTAAAAACTAGCACTTTGTAGACTTTTGGCTCTTTGAACAAAACATAAGAGATCGTCCCCTCAGCATCCAGTTTGTGAATCAAAGCACCACAGGGCCTTTTTTTTGGACCATAGGAGAGTCAAGTTAATTGTTTTCAAATTGAAGAAAGCTTTATCAGGATTGTCAATGATTTAATTGAGTGCTTTTATTTTGAAGTTGACGTTGGTTAGGATATGTTACTTTCAGAATTAGAATCACTATGCTTGCTTTAATTGGTTAAAAAAAATCTGGGTTGTTTTTAAAACATGTATGTTTAAAAAGCAGGTATTAGCATAACTGAGTGTCCAACATTGTATAAGGAGTTGCAGGAAGATACTAAAGATAATTTCTTTGTCTTTATGGAGATTATAATCCAGTTGGGAAGAAAGATAAATACCTAGAAAATTAGAAATTATTCAGGGGCTCCTGGGTAGCTTAGTCGGTTAGCGGTTGGTCTTCAGCTCAG
>NW_024426786.1:132481-158388 GCF_017311325.1 Ursus maritimus
AGAGATAGAGACAGCCAGCGAGAGAGGGAACACAAGCAGGGGGAGTGGGAGAGGAAGAAGCAGGCTCATAGTGGAAGAGCCTGATGTGGGGCTCGATCCCAGAACGCCGGGATCATGCCCTGAGCCGAAGGCAGACACTTAACCGCTGTGCCACCCAGGCGCCCCTGGAATTATAATGTATTTAATTGAAACAATTAATTGAAACACTAGAAAGCTCATAAGCATCATCAACTCACAACATTCTTTTTTCCGTCTATCTTCTATACAGTGCCGAAGTCAATGCAGTTTTCACAATGAGTACTCAATATATATTATATTTGAGGGTTTTTGTTATTTCTGTTGAATGACCAAAATATTGACTAAGGCCAATTCAAAATGATACATACTTCACTGATGAAAAAGCAAAGACATTCTCTGCATTCTTCCTCATAGAGTATTCAAGGAATAATTTTTATTAGAAAGTATCACCAATATAATATCTAGCATTAAGTGATACAGAAAATTTTTACATTATCACCACCATCTTACCCTTCCTTTGCTTTAAGATGCTCAAACATGTGTGAATAAATACCTGAATAAAAAGCAAACCTAAAATAATCCTTCTTAATTTCTTCTGTACCTGAAGGCAAGGAAGAAAAACATCATAACTTTTAACTATTTTAGAACTTCCAGAGATTTCTTTGATGTTAACCTTTAAAACATCTATAGTAATGGCTTGAATTTAAATAGTCTATCATTTTCAAAACACTTTGATTTACTTTTTACTTTTTTTTTTTTTAATTCTCACAACTATCCCATTTGTAAAACAGAACAAGAATTATGAGTTCCATTTCACAGCTAAGAAGACTAATGCTCAGACAGGTTAAGGGACATACATATGGACACCTTTCCTGCAGTTAGTGACTTAAGATTTTTATCAAAGAGTTTCTTTACTTCTGGTCCTGTGATCCTTCTACTGTATTATGTTGCCTCCCTCTAAAAAAGGATGATGCTTACCATAAATCTATATCAAGGATGGACTGATTATTACGAATTAGTGATGTTTACCTTCAGCTCACTTGTATTCTTTACGTGTAAACCACTCTTCATTTTCAGACTCCATCTACCTCCTAAAATTCTGTCCTTAGGTTGGCCCTGGATTAATAGATCCATCTCTGTAAGGCCGTTCTTATGTTTTCTCTGCTGTGCCCCAGAAATTATCTTAATTCTGCTTCCATTCCCTCTGTGATACTCAGACAGAATTATTGTGCCTTAGACACAGTAGGCACACTTAGGTATGGGTTGAATGGACTTGAATCCCCACTGCCTTGGAACATACTGCCATCTCATAAGGAAATTTTGAAAACAAATACAAGCTGTTTTCATCCTGGCTTACTATAATGCTACTCTTCCTTTTATCCCAACTCTCTCTCACTACTAATTGATAAGGTGCATTTTTAGCAATGATGGCCCATTCTGACAGTATTGCTCACCAGGATTATATCAGAAACCCCAGGGCCAAATATGAAGTTTGAAAACATTTTTCCCCCCAACTGGGTATTTCTCCGAAGAGAAAGGATATCCCTACCTCTTCAGACTCACTGGTTACCCATCTTGGTATCATCATTGCATTTCAGCAGGAGTATTTAATGCCTTCATCCAAAGGTGACTACAGGAAGAACTGGTAGGCTAATTCCAGGGTGTAAAGGTAGGGTAGATATATTTCTGCAAAGATGGGTTTTCTATAGATATAACCACTTTAATTCCTCCACTATCAGATTTGTGACAACAGGACCACTAGGTCAGGTTTGGTCTGTGGAGGTTTATTTTAAATAAAATGGAAATATTCACAGACTAAGAAGGACTGCTGAATGAAGTCAAAGAGAAAAGGAGAGAAGGGGGAGAAAAGGAAATTGCTCTTTATTGAGTACTTCCTCTATGTCAGGCGGTTTATAGACATTAATTCTCATAAAGTCCTAGAAGTCATTATTCATATCCTTACTACGTTGGTAAAAGAACTGAGCTTAGAGAGGCTAACTACTCCCCCCAAGCTCATTAAACAGTACGTTTCTCTGTACACTTGAAACTTTAACAAGCTTGTTAAATAGTTGCACTCTTTGTACCTTGCGATGATGGTCACACTGGAATCCCAAGCCCTTTGTCCTTCCACCATAGCCTACTGAATACATAAATGGTGCTATGTTGCTATGTGTACTATTAGGAAATAGGGGCCAAACTGTGTGGGACTCTTACAACCTTGTACACAAGCCACTGCTACTATTTTATAAGAAAATATATTTTTTCTTCAATATTTAATCCACTAAAATGAGATGAAAGATGAAGATACATCAAATACTACATATTGAGATCCAGTCAGATTCCTGTGTATGACACACACCTGAAGGGAAAGTAAACAGAACCCAGAAAACTAGAGTAATTCTCTAAAGCATAAAAGAATTTTTAGATTAAAAAGGACTATATATGGATTAGCCTCATAAATGTCTGATCCAACAACTGAGCATCTAGTCAACTCAACACCCTCATTTTCTAGACTTGGAAACTGAGGATCTGAGTAGTTAAATAATTTGCTTTAATATTCAGTTGTTATCTGCCACACACATCTATTTTTCAAAGCAGACTTCCCAAGGATGTCAAGGTGCCCTTCAGTAATTGCGGGACCACCTCTGCAAGCTATCATTATGAAGATTAATTATTTGTTTAACACTGATGGATCTGGCACTGTACCAGGCATAAAGAATATGTACTCAGGGCTCAAGAGACACACAATCCAAATCAGGAAGAAAAATAGATGTTTTAAGAGCTCAAAGGGTGATTAGAACCTTGAAGTGTTAAGTCACCATGTTCATATTTATAAAAAAACATGTTATTCTCCCCTTTCATTGCTTTAACAGCTCATAAATACCACTGAGATGGGAAGGATGACAATAAGAGCATTTGTGAAACTGCATGCAAGTGCTTGAGAATATTATTCATTTTACTGAGTTTATGACTGGACAGCTGTTTACAAATTTAGGAGATTGGTCCATGGATGAATGAATTTTGGTTGAAGAAACAGGAACATGAGGAGCTTTTGAGGTCCTTGCTGATAATATTCATACGAACCACTGTTCCATAATTTCCCACAGGGAGCAGTTGGATTTTTCCACATCAGCTGATTAGTGGTAAATATTGTCTGAATTATCCTGACAAAGAATAGGATATAATACATATCTTTAGGGGCACTGAAAGCTCAGGAGCTCATACAAAGCTGGGGGGGGGGGAGTTTTCAGACTTTAGTATTGAAATGCAGTATGGTTTAAAAAGCCTGCAGGCTATTGTCTACCTGTCGTCACCAGGTTACATTCACTCTGGCCCATGGTCCTAGAAGAATCATTTTTTAAAAATGTTATAAGCATAGATTTGTAATCATCACAACTGATTTTGATTTCTAGCTCCATCACTAATATATAGGACTTGGGCAAGTGACTTAAACTTGTCCCATTCTGGAAATGTCCCATTATGGGAAATAGGAATGATAATACCAATATCTTAGAGTTATTTTTAGGCTAAAATGAGTCTATTTTTATTTTTAAAAAATGCTAGCATAATGCTTGGCACAACATAGGTACTCAATAAATAGTAATACAGTTATCGTGTTTCTCACTTATGTAATTCATCAATTTAGAAGCACTCTCCTCACAGAGACTTGAAGATGTGGTTCTCTAATGTGCCACAAAGAAAAGACTGTTTGCTTTGAAACCCAATAAATATAAACCAGAACAATGTATTAATTTTTCAAATGGTTTAAATTCATTGAGCCTCAGTTTTCTCATTGGAAAAAAAATGGAATAATAAAGCATAACTCAGAAGGCAATTGTGAAAAATGAAATAAGATATTACATGTGAGTAAAGGATCTGGAACATCATAGTTACTAAAAAAAATGTTACCGATACATGACTGTGTGTTAATAGCTCACATTTTATTATAATTATTTGTCTATTTCACCTATGTCATTATAATACTTAAGAGGAAATCTGTTTTTTCATCTCCATAATCCCAGTGCCTGATTAGTAAGTGGTTATTAATTTTGTGGAGTGAATAAATGTATATTTCATTTATTATTCAAAACTGACCACTAAAAGAGCTTTTAGAATTATAACAAAAGTCGACAGACTATAGGATGTTTGCATTTTAGTTCATAAGAAGACAGCCCTTACTTACATACCATACAGAAGAATTTCTTCAATGAAAGGAAGAACACTAAGTAGAAAAAATATATCTAGATCTCTGGTCATCAGTTCATCTAGTCATTTATTCAAAAATGCCACACGCAAGACACTGTGTAAGCCCTTAGGGGTAGGATAGTAAACAAAACAGATTTGGCCTCTACCACTTGGAGTTATGGTACAATGGAGAAGATAAATACTAGTCAAACGATTGTCAAAATAAATGTAAATTTACACTTTTAATAATTGCTATGAACAGCGAGATCAGAGTGCCATGGAAGCATATGTGAAAGAATGACCAATGGGACTTTTTTCCTTTTGTCTCAAGTTTTGCCAAGGTCCTCCCAGTTGATAACTACATGGATAATGAATGATCACATCTTCTAAGAGATGGGGGAGAGATAATTCTCTCACGTAAGAGAGGGCTAGAAAATAATTCCGAAGGAAGATGCATTGAAAGAGAGAATTCTTTGAATAGAATTCACAGGAATAAAAGCACTGTGGCTTTTTTCCATTACCATTCCTGCTCCCCACAAATTCAAGTCAAAATATATGCCCCTGATGGAGACTGGGGTTATCAGCATTAGGAGAGACTTGAATCTCACTCCAGGCATGGGTGGTAAGCTACGGAAACTCACGGACGCTCTCCGTACACTTAGAAGAAGAGAGCACTAGAGAACGACACTGGCATCACTGAGAGTCTCGGGGTTTATATGAGGTTGCATCTAGTGACAGAACCGTGAAAGCAAAATACTGAAGGTAGGAGGATGGAGCAGAAGCAAGCTGGACTGCCACCGACAGGGTTCTTGTGAATGGAGTAGATACTGTGTAGCTAAGCTTGCTTCACCCTGGAGGGATCTCTGTGATGGCTGATTTTACATGTCAACCTGACTGGATCACAGGGTGCCCCGGTATTTGGCTAGACATTGTTTCACTATTTCTGCAAAGGGGTTTCTGGATGAGATTAGCATTTAAAGCAGTAGACTGGGGGCGCCTGGGTGGCACAGCGGTTAAGCGCCTGCCTTCGGCTCAGGGCGTGATCCCAGCGTTACGGGATCGAGCCCCACATCAGGCTCCTCCGCTATGAGCCTGCTTCTTCCTCTCCCACTCCCCCTGCTTGTGTTCCCTCTCTCGCTGGCTGTCTCTATCTCTGTCAAATAAATAAATAAAATCTTTAAAAAAATAAATAAATAAAGCAGTAGACTGAGTAAAACAGATGGGTGGGAATCATCCAATCTGTGAAGGCCTACATAGGAAGAGGAGGTGGAGCAAGCGAAATTTTTTCTCTCTGACGCCTGACTGCTAAGCTGCAACAATGGTCCTCACCTACCCTCAGACTGGGATTCCGTTAGCAGCTACTCTGGTTCTCAAGCCTTCAGGCTCAGACTGAGTTACAACACTGCTTTCCCAGTCTCCAGCTTGCAGATGGCAGACTTAGCCTCTATAATCATGTGAGCCAATTCCTTATAATAAATCTCCATCTTTCTCAATAAATAGAGATAGAGATAGATAGAGGTGTGAATGTGGATATATAGATGCAAATTCTATTGATTGCCCTCAAAAGGGTCACCTTCAGGGATGGGGGGTGGGCTTTAGAACAGGAGTTGAGAAGAATTATCAAATGATTGTACAGAAAGAAAACTGAATCCACTGAGGAAAATAACTTATAATCTTTTCCATCAGCAGTTACTCCTTTCCTGGGCCCAATATCATGTCTCAGTTTTGTTTCTTAGAGAAGAGGCCTAATTATTTGAGATAAAATACATATTAAATATAGTAGACCTCCTTGTAAAGTTGAGGTATAAGTAGTTGGAGAAAGAACTAGAAACTGGATCACAGAAGAAAATGATTCATTCATGGTTTGAAAGTGGGACAGTGCAGGATGGAAACAGGGTCCAGAGTTGAAAAGACAAAATAGGTGGGTGGAAATGAGTAATCAATTCTAAATGAATGTTTTATTGATAAGGAAAATTATCCCAATTGTCCAAACGATTTCTCAACAAAAAATGAAGAATTGATTCTTGATACTCAGTGAAAATGTTCTTGTTCTCATTAGTCTGGAAGTTTATTTAAAAAAAACTTGCTTTTTAAAATTTAATTTACAAAATACATGTTCATACATTACCTAATCCACTCTTTAAATAAATATGGAGTGACCGAGCAGAGCCTATTAGAAATTCTCACTTGCCCAGGATAAAAAGGAGCATCAGGGAATGAGGGTAATAAGAATTTATCTTTATTTTTTATTTTTTTAAAGATTTTATTTATTTATTTGACAGAGAGAGAGACAGCCAAGTGAGAGAGGGAACACAAGCAGGGGGAGTGGGAGAGGAAGAAGCAGGCTCCCAGCGGAAGAGCCCGACGTGGGACTCGATCCTAGGACTCTGGGATCAGGCCCTGAGCAGAAGGCAGATGCTTAAGGACTGAGCCACCCAGGCGCCCCAAGAATTTATCTTTAAATAAAGGGAGGAGTCAAATGGAGTTTCTCTGGATGGCTCTCTCCACTCAAGGCTTGCAGTTCCCAAAAGAATACCTTTAAGGATGCTGAATTCTACGCTTGGCTTATAAGAATTCTCTACGATCCTGGCCCTCCAATAGTGGTATCACTAGTCATCATGAGTTCTGGGTGGCCTGTTTTATATCTACAGTAGCTCCTTTCAATTCTCTGCCTTGGGAGATTTCCCAAGATATGCTACATAGTGTTAGTTTCTTGTACCAATTTATTTATTGATTAGCTCTCCCACAGGTGAGGAAATGAGAAACCATTATAGGCATATATAAAACCTGACAACTAGCCTACTTGGACAGAATTTTGCACAACAATCTGCTTTACTCCCCACACCAGTATAGCTGTGCCATACACTGAAGAAATCGAAATCATTTCTACCACATGCACGGCATATCACGTATTCAACTGCAACCTCCTTTATCAGGAAAGCTAATTATATCCTCTTATTACAATCAGACATCATATTTCCACACTGTATCTTTAAGATGAGTATCATTTCTTTTCTCCGTCTATTTTTTGCACGGGTTGTGGCCTTGAGATATCTATACTCTTAGTTCTGTTCTCCTCATTCCCCCTACAACAGGCCCTCTCTCCTATTCGCCAATCTGCTCTCGCGGGCGGTCTCAGCTGTCAGCAGTTAACTCCTCTTTCCCTGGGTCCATTCTATCCCTGGGAGCCTCCTCTTTAATCACTTTCCTCCACTTTCTGTGTCCTTGGGCAGCCCTGTAGAGACCTTAAACTTCTACACTGCACTTTTTCCCACCTAGAACAAAAGTTGAAAGCAAAGAGTGACATGTGATTAATCACATGCAAATTCATGCATGTCTTTTCTTTTCCCCAAAGCATTATTTCATGGAGCAAACACAGATTTTTAAATTAAAGGCATAGCAGCAACTAAAGTGTGATTGTTCCACTATTTCAAGAAAATGTGTTGACTGAGCACAGACTATGCTCAGTATAGTAATATGAGAACACCGAGATTAAGACGAATAAGAAATAATAATTATATTTAAGGAACTTTATCACATGCAATGCAGATGAACTATCACAAGAAGTATCATATAAATTGAACAGGATAAACTCCAGGGGAGGTCTAAAAGGGCCTATGGGATATTGAGGAGAGCCTACTGAATAAAGGAGATCAAGGCATTCTTTGGCACGAGGATGTATTTAAGATTGATGGAATGAATAGTAAGGGAGAAAGAGAGAAATGCTGAGAGGTTGGGGAAGTCATTCCAGGGAGAAGTAGAAGACACATGAGGATACACAGAGGTACTGGGGAATAGCCAATAACCAATTCTGGATAAATAATCAAATAATGGAGTGTAGAGAGCAGGATGGGGTCACTCACTCCAGCAGCGACATAGAGATTCAGGAAGGCAGCCGAGGGCAATGAGCAGAGAGAATAGATACCACTAAAATCAGAACGGTTGGCGGTAGGAAGACTGCCAACTCGCAAGGCCAAGAAGACCTGAAGAACCGAGAAGGGATAATCACTGGAACCAGAAGGGCCCTGGAAGGGCTGAAGACTGGTTAACCCTTTCAACATTAGCAGAAGGTGAGCTATGGGGAACCAGACTCAGCTGAGTTCAATTACAGGAAAATTAAAGTTTTACATCTGCACAGCTGAAGTGTGTCTGTCGTTTCGATCTGGCGGCAGCTGCTGGCTACTACCTACGGCAAACGGCTGCAGTCCTGCCGGAAAAAAAAAGGCAGGACCCTGAAGCAAACCGTCAGATCCTCCGGACGCTCTGCTCAGTCTGAAGGAGGAGCATCCGCCTCCGCGCCTCGGTTGGCGGCTGGTACTGAAGGAGGCGGAAGCCCACACGAGGGGTCCTGCGACGCTGGGAGAGAGGCATCGTCCGGTGAGAAGGTGTTGCCCGCGTTCCAGTAACACTCGTCGTCGGAGGTGTAACGTCACGTTTACCCAGAGTCCGCCGCCCAGGGTCCGGCCCTGCTCCTATCTGCTGATCACAGTGTAGAAATGGCCGCTTGACCTAGCGGACTCACCGGACGTACCGTGAGGGTTCTGAGATTCAGCAGGAGTGCCAGACCCTTGCAGCTTTTCCGAGTCCCTGCTGGGAGTCGTGCTTGTTCCCAGTTAACAAGGCCGCTGTGGTGAAGCAGTCAGATGAACACAGCAGCCATTTTCCGTAGGTAGTAGCCAGCGGGTGCGGCCAGATGGAAACGACACACACTTCAGCTGTGCAGATGTAAAACTTTAACTTTTCCGAAATTGAACTCAGCTGAGGCTGGTTCCCCATAGCTCACCTTCTGCTAATGTTGAAAAGACCTGAATCTTGTTACTGTAAGGTAACACAGGCATTTCCGGTTAAAAATTTAGACTCTCTTCGGTAAACATTTGAATAAACTTAATATTTTAGTTTCCCACCATTAAAAATTTAAGCTTTGTATCTGTACTGGTTCCCAAGCTTAAAGACACTTCCCTATTCCTCTTTCCTATAAAAGGACGTGCATGTTGCCCTCGAGGATACTGGCCTACAGTTCTTGCTGCCGCCCCTCCCCCCGCCCACCAAGATGTCCAAGCTCCCTCGATCTTGAGGTTTCCTCCTTTAACACTGTTGCCTCTGGGCACGTGCACCGCGCCAGGATTGCTCCTGGGACCTTACTCGCCTCTTCTCCAAGAGACAGCACCTCCTGGCATGAATACTGCTTAATTCTCCAAAGTTCTCTGAGGACCTGTGGACTATCTCTGTGGCCCCCTGGAGACAAAGGAGCACTGGGAGGCTTTCTCTGTTCTGCCTGAAGACACCGTGTAGACGTGCGTGGTCACTGCAGCTGCTCATGTCGGTTCGGGGTCCTCTGCAAGGTAGGACCTGCCTTTGCTGTTACTGTTACAGAGTCTATGATTTCCTCTTCTCTTCCCCAGGCACGGGAGGGAAAGCGCTCTGGCACGCTCAACAATCCAGATCCACATCTACTAAATCCCCCCAACTTTCCTCTCCATTCCACAAAGACTTATTCTTTCCTTTGCTCTGTCGTGTAATTCTGTCCTTCCATCACATCGTGTACCCTTCCGCAATCTCTGACATGTACCAAGAACTTGATGTGCTCACACTTCCTAAACGTGGCTCTTCCTGCGTAAAAGGAAACTTGGTAAATGGGTGAGCACTTGGGATGAGCACTGGGTGTGGTATGGAAGTCATGAATCACTAAATTCTGCACCTAAAACTGTATGGAACTGACTGGAATTTCAATAAAAACTTAAAGGAAAGGAAACTTGGGATTTAGAAAACTCCGTTTTCTCTCAAGTGCTTGGCTCTTGCAACTGAAAGCCTAGTTTTCAAGACTAGTGTTTCTTATCTGTTCCTTTTTAAAGTTTATTTTGAAAGTTAAAGCTGAGCAATGATTGAATTTGTTTTTTCCGAAGGAAAGCATTTAGACAAAACTATTGACACTATTTGACTAATGGGCTTAAGGATAAGGGTAAAGTTACAAAAAATAATACAGTTCACTAGCAAATTATTAATTTACCTTTATATAGGTTTATTAGTCTGCTTAGGCTGCCATAACAAAATACCACACACTGAGTGGCTTAAACAACAAAAATTTATTTATTTTTTTTATAATTCTGGAAGCTAGAAGTCCACGATCAAGGTTCCATCAGGGTTCCTCTGGCAAGGCCCCTCTCTCCAGCTTGTGGAAGGCCACAATCTCCTTATGTTCTCACATGGCCTTTCCTCTGTGCATACACAGAGAGATAGAGGGAGCCCTCTGGTGTCTCTTCCTTATCCTTGTTTCCTCATTTAACCTAATAATTTCCTTAGTGGCCCTGTGTTCAAGTACTGTCACACTGAGGGTTAGAGCTTCAAATATGCACTTTGGAAGAGACATAATTCAATTCATTCCATGAGTAATAAATAAATTAATCATTCACAAATAATTTGTGAAGAATCAATCACTCTTATCTTTCTTCTAAAGAGGGAAACTTCTAACCCATTGCAGTGATTTAAGGATACCTGGAGGTGTCCCTAGCATACTTAGCAGGTTGGTCCCTTGCAAGGACTCAAAGTCATTAGGGGAAGAAGCAGGAGAGGAGATTAAGGAGAAGGAAGTAGGGTGGCTCATCTTCTCTCTGAGTCCTAGCCTGGGTGCAGAAAGGAGAAGTTACTTCTGAAGGAATGAATCATAATGCAGGTGACAGTGGTAGATAGTATAAAAGTTAGGCTTTTTAAGGCTAAGCTATTTTAATAAAGAGTAAAAAATGATAATTATGTGACATAAGAGATTCTAATACTACAATGACAATCATATTGCAATTATCATATCAACACGTTGCATACCTTAAACTTATACAATGTTATGTGTGAAATAGATTTCAATTTAAAAAATACATAAAAACACATAAATTTAAAAAAATAACCAAGAGACCTCAAAATAGAATTAATTTTTAAAAAGTTTATTTTTTCTCCCAAATGTGGTTAGCTATAATGTGACGAACTGTAGCCCATGGGCTAAATGTAGCCCACTGCTTGCTTTTGCATGACCTGCAAGATAAGAATGATTTTAAAATTGTTGAAAAAAAAATCAAAAGAAGAATAATACTTTGTGACCATGAAAATTATATGAAATTCAAATCTTAGTGTTCACAAAGTTTTATTGAAACACAACCACACTTGGGCATTGATGTATTATCTATGGCAAGGCTGAGTAGTTGTGACAGAGACTGAATGGCTCAAGAAGCCTAAAGTATTTTCTTTGCCACCCTTAACAGAAATTGATTGGTCTAACCAGTTCAGACTAGTGAAGAGCCTTACACCCTGCGGTCATCCAGGAGCCCCAGCTGCTCAGGGCAGCACCACCAACTTCCAGCGCGGGCCTAACCTTGCGGTGGCCCTCAGGTTTTCCAGCGGGCAAGAACTGTGGACATGGCACAGTTACTTATATTTATTCATTGCCATGAATTTTGCTGATTGGCCTCTCTAGCTGAGAGGGACAGAGGCAAATGTAGTCTCTATTTGGGAGGCCATGTGCCCAGTTGAAACTCTGTTTCTACTAGAAAATAAAGCTAATTCTCAGCTCTTTATATTGCCTATCTAGTGCATCCTTATTCTCAGTTCTAACGCTGACCTTCTATCTTCATACATTGAATTTTCATTCTTGCAAAGGATGGGGTAATAAGAGACATATAATTGAAAATATAAAGTGTTTTAGTTGTGTGTTTCTAAACATTACTGTATCTTTTTTTTTTAAGTACTCTTATGAGGTAAACTGAGAAAATATTCTTGTAATCTGCATTCAGGGGCTTAAAAAACTAGTTCTAAAAATGACATTTTCTTTGTTTTGATGCTATTAACCAATACCTCCAAGGTTTTCATCAATCCAGAACTTTCTTCCCTCTCACAATTGCTTCCATGCAACTCTTTAATATGTGTTCACTCTATAGAAAGACACACAAAGATTATTAAAGCAAAACTATTTTAATGAGTTTATGCCTCCACAGGATTATGTAGGATAAAAATTGAGTTCATTGTCTTTATTCCACCTCCAAGACTGACTTTAGGTTATACTGGACTGGAAACATTAATAATCTTATTTTTTCTTGATAATTCTCATTAGTTATGCATTAGTCAAACACGTGTTTAATTTGGCTTAATAGAGACACTAAATAGAATGGTACATCAGAGAGTTACATTCCCTTACTACTGATATATACAAAACCAAAATAAATGACACTACATCTACCATTAAAATAAACCCTATAGCTATAGCCAAGGTTAAATTATTATTAATTTGTATTTTCTACTGCCTAGATTTGTCTGAAAAAAGATTAATTATATTCCTGTAGGGGTGGAAAACATTTCCATTCTTCCCTTCTAAGTTCTTTGCCTGGACTAATAGTTGACATAAAATAGATTAACAGGAGAAAAAGAAATTTAGTTTTGTAAATATGGGTGTTTCATAAAAAATATAACCTTCAAAAGTATGGCCAAAGCAGGCCATTTTTACACCTTGTAGACAGAGAAACAATAAATTTGTAAAGAATTGACAAGACAAAGGAGTTTGAGCTTGAGGTAGTAAACTACTGAAGAAGTAACAAGATTTGTTTATACAGGCTTCTCCACCTTAAATTCCCTGTCTTTGGTGATAAGAATGCTTTCTACCCCTCTGGTATAGGGAGGGTACTTTTCACATGGGAGATTTATTTCCTGCTCTCATGGGTATGAAGGAGGGCCACAGTGTCCTTGTACCTTATGTGTCTTGAGTAACTTTAACTCAAAATAATCAGCAAGCCAAAGGCGTATTTTCAGGTGGCAGTTCTGCTGTCCTTCACTGTTCTGCATAAGCATTAGTATTAGCTACTTTATGACTCTTGCTTCCTTCTTCTTGTATAAGAATCTGAGATTCATACCCTTCAGTGTATAAAGTTGAGCAAATACCTGGGTATTCTGCAGCAACTAGAGAATGATATTCAGTAACTCTCTTGCAAGAGAAAGAACAACTATAATGTTAATCATTTTAAATGCAGTGATCCAAAAATAGGCTCATCTGTGATAAACATTATCTGAAAGAATAAAACTTGGAAAATAGAGAACAACAGAACCATTAAATGTTTACACAAAAGGGTGTTTTCAACATTATCCACTTTGAGAGTTGATGAAGTGCAGCCTTCAGGTGAAATCTGGGCCTGTCCATTTGTTTGCAGATTATCGGTAGCTGCTTTTGCAATAACAACAGAGTTGAGTAGTGGCAATGAAGACCAAGACTGTATGGTGTGCAAAGCTGAAAATATTTACTACTCAGATCTTTGCAGAAAATGTTTGCCAACCACTGATCTGGTCCATCTCCTCTTATTATATGTGTGTGGATGCTGGTTTAGGAGAGATTAAGAGAATGAAAAAGAAGCAGATCCTACATCTCTTGTCTCACAGGCAAGAGCCTCAAAAAATGAAAGATTAAGGTGAGACTCCTTTCTTATTAATTCAGTAACAGTCTAAATTCTTGTCTGCTCAGACCAATTATTCACTGCCCCTGAAAATGTATGTCTTGCACTTTTATGATTATGCCACTGTTCATGCTTTTCCATCTATTCAGAATGTCATTTCTCCCTTCCTTGTCTGTCTAGAAAACTCCTACTTACTCTGTGAGGCCCAATTAAATGTCATATCATCTCACTAGCTTTCCTTGGTCTCCCTAAGCAGAAATAGGGGCTCTCATCTATATTCCTACAGCAATTTATGTGTATCTTTTAGAAACTATAATATGTCAAATTGACACACTCGAGAGAGTAATGTAGAACTGTACCTCTATAAATGGTTAAAATGGTGAATTTTATATCATGTATATTTTACCACTATAAAAAAAAAAGGGGGAGAAAAGAAAGAATGAACCTTGTTCATGTACCATTCTGGGATTCTGGTATGCACATTGTGGGACTGAGTTTTAATAGCAAATCTCATTAGTATTTACTTTACTGAAGATTTTTTTTTTCTGCAGCAGTACCCGAATGCTGAATATGTTCTTTAATATATATATGTGATATATATCACATCATATATATATTCATGAGAGAGAGAGAGAGGGAGATTATGTAAAATCTTGTTCTGTTCTGGCATTAACCACCATCTACTCTTCAGCAAGAAGAAGCTATTTAAAGTGTCTATTTATGAAGTTTCATTCTAAATCTTCATCTTCCACCATCATTCCAGTCTCTGTTATCACCGATCTTTATTTGCATCCTGTGTTAGATGCATCCCCACTCTAAAGAATATCTGTTGAGGTAGGAATCACTGGCTTCCTAGTTGGAGGATTATACAGCAATCACAGACTCCTCATTCTGTCTGTCAGAAGTTGGCAATTCAGATTTAGGAGAAAGAGATGATTGTTTTAATCATAAGATACACAACCTTGGTTACATCTGTCTCCATTGGTAAATGTACAAGTTCGAACAAGTGCAAAAGTATTATAATTATTTTGCATTTCTGTAAATGCTTCCTGCTGACCTAGAAAGGATATTTGTTTGCGTATGCTATCATATAAAAAATCTTATCACTGACTGAGAATCCTGAACTCTGTTATCTCCTATGTTTTCCTTCAATGTTCTCTCCTAGTAGAATTAATGGGAGAAGAGGAAAAGGAAAGAAAATAGAAGGGACCTCTATGAGAATTCCTTGGTAAACTGTGCATGGCTGCCTTCAGAGGACTTATTTATACACACATGATAGTCGTTGTCTAAGGACCTGCCCCCTCCTGCAGCTTTAAAATATAGGTCTGCTGAGATTCAGACTTACTCACCTTTAAATCCTCACATGTAACACAGGGCCAGAAACATAATAGTCGAACACTGAAAATCTAATATATAAAGAACAAAAGAAGTCAACTGAATGTTGCTTTAAAAATTGGTCATACCTAAGAACTTAGTGAATTTAAACATTTGCAGATTAAATCCCAGGCATCTAACCAACCAGATGGCTTGCCAAATTATGCGTTTAGGGAACATAAATAAAAATCACATAAGATAATTTAAAAGATGAAATAGACTAACAAACTTGTGAAATAAATAATGTGACTAGTGATCAGAGAAATGCAAATGAACTATTTCTTTTAATATGAATATTAAATATCCTGGGCTGAGATAATATACACATTTTAATGTATATCTATTTAGTATAAATTAGTAAACTTTTAAAAAGCAATTTGACTAAATCTATCAAAAGCCCTCAATCCGGTGATATTTGTTTCTGGAAAATCTAAAGAATTAATATAACATGAAAAATTTCATGCCCAAGGTGTTCAGCTTGGTTTATTTATAATAGAAAAAGTTGGGAGCCCATTAAATATGAATTTTGCCTCAATGGCCAAATAAACTATGGTATATTTACTCAATAAATTATCAAAACCTATTGGATGTATGCTTATGAAACTTTTAAAATAAGTTGGAGACAGGATTAAATATGTAGTGGAGTAAAAAAAAGCTATCATTGTGATCACAAATATGTAAAATAAGGAAATAAGACAAACAATAGAAAGAACAAAAGAATGAAAAGAAAGGCAGAAAACACTGAAAGAAATGTCATTAAAAACAGTGAGAGGCTTTCTTTGGATTATTTAAGAATTCTGTTTTCTTTCCTTCTTTGTTTCTTAATTTGTTCTAATCATCTTCTATAACATGTATATTGGGAAAATATAATTTAAAAAATATCAAATACTTAAACTAATTACTGTAGTGTCTTTAAGTGATTAAGGAGGTTAGATATTTAGCTATCTAATATTTCACTCAAGATCCGTTTTTCTGGTGCCTGGGGGAAAGCCACAACATTCTTATAACTGCTTCTTTAGTTTGGCAAGTTAGTTGTTTAAATTCTATTTGCTGTTATGGCCATGTACTAATTGTGCCAACTTGGAAATGTTATATATGTCCATAGCATTTCTGAGTGTCAGTTTCCTTACGTGTAAAATGGCAGTAATGCTACTATTACTACTAATAATAACAATGACTTCACAGGGATTTTGTGAGTTTTTAGAGGGGATAACAAAGATGATATTGAGAACAGGTGCTTAGAAATGTTAGTTCTTTTCTTCACACAAGAATATCTTTCTAGTATCAGGTAGCATGAACCACCATCATATTCTTTAATTGAGCTGCCTACCATACAGACACTTGGTTAAAATTGAAAAAAACCACCAATAGCATTGCATGAGGCAGTAAATTGCATGTGCTTGTGGCTGAGGTAAGAAGCATCAGTTAGAATAAGAAAAGAAATTTTTTTATCTAATCTTACGAAAATTACATGCTCTTAGGAAAAGCTTTAAATAGCCTTTGGAATGAAATACTCACACCATTTCTAATAGTATCCAAATACTATTAAATGTGTTAGACTGTTTCAAGAATAATGGTACAAGTACATTTTGGAAAAAATATGGGTCTTGTTAATATGCTAATTTCACAGGCATATTTCTACTTGACAACTGTGGGTATTATTTTAATTAGAGTCATACTTACATTCTAATAAAAGAATTACTACTAAAAGCAATTTTAATTTCCATCAAGAATAATTTATTGTATTCTTTTCGCTTTGTTCTTGAATCCACCCCCGCTGCAAATTATCTTGTCTCTTTTAATTAGTAGCCTAAAGCAGTCTTCTTGTTTTCTACTCTTCTCCGCTATTTATATCAATTATCTTTATTTCTTTTTCAATTTTCCCTTCTTTTAAATCTTGATGTGATAAAACTTCAGAATAAAGCAATAATAGAGAATTTTGCTGGCTTTTAAATAAAAATCTATTCAGTATTATTTCCATTTATTTCTAAGTAGTGGGGAAGGTATACACATTAGTGGGACACAATGGAAAAGATAGGCAATAAACATACTTAAATCATCAGTCTCATATTGTTGGAAATGTTTATTTTATCTAACCACATGGGCTTACAGAATAATCAAGAAGTTCATCTAAATTGTTTTATATCTTTTGCCATCTTCCCTAAGTAATTCCAATTCAGGCCAGTTACGTCTCAGATGTGAAGTAACTCTTCTGAAAAAAAATATTCCCTCTATTAAAGCATTAGAATGCTATCATAATAATATGTGCCGATTACAAATATATAACCTGGCATATACAAATCTGAGTTTTCATTGTAAATTAATGATTAAATGGCTACGGTTTAAAGTCTTGTGCACATTTTTCTTGTTATTTTCTCTCTAAACACCTAATATTTAATTAATTTAATCTGTTAAATTTGTTTCTGATATCAGTGACTACTTCAGTAACTCAGAGCAATATTCAATGACTTAAAATATCTAACACATCTCTCAGAAACAACTTACAGATAAATTGGGCCAATCTCCCCGTGAGAAAAAACAATCTAGTAACAAATAGGTCTGAGGATTAATTTATATGTCAAATATGTTAATTTTGCTGAAATCTCCATTCAAAGGTATTACTTTGAAGGAAAATTTCGCTGAAATTTTAAGAGAGATGGACGTTTTACAGTGCTCTTATGTGAAATAAATCTATAAAATAGAAATATCCAGTGTCTCTTTATAATGTGAATTTAAAACTTCACAGTATTCACTAATGTAAAACATTGCATTTAATCACCTAGCAGCTGCTGGCTGCATTGGAGTTTTGTCTACTTCTTTATTTCTAACTAAGCTGACTGAAATATCTTCTTGTACTTTTTATAGAAGTATTTACTTAACACACAATAATATTTTATGGCAAACAATTTCTCTTCCAACATTTAGGTAATTTACTCTAATTTAATCACCTTCTATAGAATGCAGACATGTTCGGAAGTGTAGATGAACTGTGAACAGAATATACATTTTTGCCGTACACAGAAAATCGATGTCACACATTTGCTTGACCGGCAGTTAAATTTGTCTCAGTATTAGTTTTCATTAATGTGGGACTGTAAATCTTTCTTTTTTCTATGTATTTATCTTTCAGATATCATAATTTAGTTTCTGCTCATATCCTTAACTTCTAGGAGACTTTTTTTTTTTTTTTTTTTTTTTAGAACATTGTGGTTTTTGGAGTGCCTGGCTGGCTTAGTTGGTAGAACGTGTGACTTTTGATCTCAGGGTTGTAAGTTTGAGCCCCATGTTGGGTGTAGAGATTGCTTAGAAATAAAATCTTAAATTAATTAATTAATTAACATTGTGGGTTTTAGTTGTTTGGGACGTTGAGGACCCCTTTGAGTATCCAATGAGAGCTATGAAATTTCTTCCCAGGAAAAATAATGTATTTTCTCTCTCTCTCTCTCTCTCTCTCTCTGTCTCTCTCACACACACACACACACACACACACACACCACTTTTCATGCCTATTCAGGAGGTTTATAAATCTCTTGAAGCTCTTTGGTAGACTTCTTAACTAGAAGGACTCAACGAAATTTCCTGAGGAACTTATTAAAAATCTCTTCCTTAAATACCTCTCAGTGATTCTGATTCTTCAAACCTGGCCTTTGGTTACATGTCTCTGCTCTCTGAACCTCCAAAAGATCTAACTATTGGCCTGGATATTTTCTGGCTACCTCACTATATTCTTCTATGCCCTGATAATGTATCTTTGTCCCTCCTTCTCTTCATCTGTTCAGCCAAGTTCTGAACCACAGTTTTCCTAACACTCTTCCTGAAAGCCCTGATCTTGGATTTCAGTTCAGCCCTGAAACTTTTCTGTAACAAGCTTGTTTCTGCTTTCTAGGAACCATTGATCCAGAATTTTTTATGAATTAGAATCAATGCCCCAACATGATAACTTTTTCTTGCAAACCAGTATATGTAGAGGTTCCCATTATACAAATATTTTACATCTTAGTTGAAAGCAGAGATAAAGCTAAATAATTTTTTTAGGAAATATACTCATTTATGAGGTTAGAATATAATTGAATTAGCAGTTCATGTAAATGGAAGTTAGACAGCGATTCATAATAGAAATCAATATATACTCTCCAAATAATCTGAGACAATTATCTCTCCACTGCCATATTCCTTTTTAGAGAATGCCATACAATAAATGAGACTGCTTTATGTGTTATTTTCTTCTATTTTTCCTGTCTGACCATTTGACACACTTTAATGACTAAATGAACAAAAAATAGACATCAAGGAAAATGGGAGGAAGAAAATTAAAAAGCTGTGATCACCTGTAATGAGAAAAATTTTCTAATAGAGTTCACAATGGAGAATTGTGTGCAGTAAAAAGCTCAATTATGTGAAATACTTTAGTTATGCTGTTTTCTTCCTTTTTTGAGCAATCTTTTAACTCTGTGTTAGCCAAAGATCTTCCCAACTCTGTCTTATTTGTAATTTTATTATTAAAAGATTTCTCCTAGTCCTTATTGCCAAAGTGTAATCTATGATGCAAAGAACACACTAAATCTGAAACAGGCAATACTTGATGTTTCTGGCTTGGATCCTTATTTGACCAGTAGGAGTCACCAAGTCATGTGGCAAATATGACCCCATCAAAGCCTCCATGGAATTTGTAGACTATTTCTACTTGTTAATAAGTCCCTGGTTAAAATTTATTATGACAGTATTTTTTCCTCTTTAGTGCTAAGTAGAATCCTCAAATGAAATGTCCAATGAGAAGTCCATTTTATAATTTCTCATTAATTAGAAATTATGATGAAGACAAATTGGTATTTTTAAGTTGTTGAAAAATCTAATAAAATGGCTGGGCTTTAAACATTTTAGATAAAGTGACTTTTTGCTCAATTATATGATTAAGAAAGGAATTCATACCTGACATTTGAATGTTTATAATTTTTTAATAAAACCTAATTAGTCAGAATTGGATTGCCATCAAGACTCATGATTTTTACAAAGACCTAAAGAGGAATAGTTTCCAGTTGCAAAGGCTTGAGCTGGCGTGTGCGTGTGTGTGTGTGTGTGTGTGTGTGTGTGTGTACACATGCACACACATGCTGCCTAGCGCATCATGGTGGGCATCAAATCACCAAATATTAAACATTGTTAATAACGATAAAGACAGAAAACAGCAGGTTAACACTATTTTCAGCCATTACCAAATTAGAAGGCAATGAAATTCTAGTCAGAGAACAGAAGAAAAATTCAAAAGGAATTGAAGAGTTTATGATAATTGAGAGGAAGTAACTAAATGAGTTTCCATGGAAAATCAGGAGCTTAAGTTTCTGGGAGCATAAGGGAGGGAGAGGATGTAATCATCAGAAACCTAGCTATTCAACAGCTGGAGAAATGTGAAAAACAGGATGGTCAAATGCGAACTGAGGATTATAACAGACACCAACTGTATAGCAGTTTGCAATTGATTTGGCAGGCAAAAAAAAAAAAAAGCCAAAGCCCTTTGAATTAGAATATCAAGAGAAGTATTTCAGTCCCGAATAAAGAAGTCAAGTCTTGGTAAGGGACTCCTTTTACTTAGAATTAGAAAAGTTTTCACCTATTGAGAAATAGAAACTGAAAGTCTGAGAGCTAAATGATTAATTTCTATTAAAATCATAAATGAAATTGATCAATTAAGTGCCAGTAATCTGGGAGTCTCCCATCTGTTTCTTTTCAGCTATCAAGGTCTGTTGATTCCTTTCACCAAATATTGCTCTCATCTTGTCTTCTCTAACTGCTATGTCACCATACTAATCCAAACCACCAACATTTCTCCTATGGACAAAGCAAGAGTCCTCTAAATGGTATTCCTTCATCTACTTCTGCCTTCCCTCAATTTGTTCTCCAAATGTTCGCAACAGAGGGCTATTTGACAGTGCAAACTGGCACAACCAGAGCCTGCTGATATCCAGAATGCATCGTCTTTGTGAATTTTTACAGGGCACTCTTCACAAGACAATTTACTTCCCTCTGTCAAAAAATTGTCATAAAATATTTAAATTAGAACAAGACATTTTGTCACTGTCTACCAGGAAATCACCATAATAAATATATAAATATAGCGTGTCTATGTGTGAATAGAACTCACTTAAAATGTAGGGCCTGCCCTCACCACACGCTCAGTCACGTGTACAATGTGCAGCAGACCTGCATGTCCCTCCCATCATGAAACTTTCATCGGCTTCCATTTTTTTCCTAGGCTAAAGGCTTGAAAGCCTAACATGTCTATAGAGCTCTAGATCTGTTTCTGCTGGAGAAACTTTTTTCCAACACTACCCTACTACCTTCTTTGCTTTGCTATCTCCCTCTCATCTTTCATTTCCCTTTCTTCCAGAAAGCCTGTCTCTGAGACCGTGAGGGCCATCTCGGTCGTCTTGTACTTAGAATACTTAGAACAGTCTTTTATCCAATGCCCCACTTGGTAGAATGAAGGCTCATGAGAGCAGATCCCATGTCGGACCTGTTCAGTGCCTCACAGTTATTGACACAGTAGTGTGTGTGTGTGTGTGTGTGTGTGTGTGTGTATAGTAGATGTTTAATATGTATCAGATGTGTAAATAAAAGTTGAGTAAAGAATAAAAATCCTACATAACATGTATTAAATTATGAAGGATAATGCCTTAATAGAAATAAAAGATTAAAATATCTAAAACGTAATAAAAAATTTTAAGATAATAAAAATAAAAATTAGAGGAAGAAATAGCATGAAATCAACATTTGGCAAATGAGAATTGAGGTATATGTTATGATTTTGTGCCTTGTTCCTGACTGAATTCCAAATTTATTATCTTCCTTAAATTGAATTCTACATCATAAAATAGAAAAATTCTTCCTTCTCCTTGTAAATTTTACATACTTCAAAATTGAATTGCTCAATTTTACTTCTTGTCTTATCAGATAATTTTTTTGTTAAAAGAAAATCTTGATAGTATCATAAATAAAACATTACCTGTGGTAAGTTTTAAGGAGGTACATATAAACAGGGTTGCATTGTCACTACTAGAAGCCTAGTATTTAACTTTGAAAATATTTGTGTGTGTTTTTTCTCCTGTAAAGATTGCAGATAACCATATAATCAGATACATATGTCCATTTTAAATACCTCAGAGATCAATGGGTCAAAAGAGCCTTTTACATAAATTAATAAAGCATTGTAACAATAGTTTAAAAAATACATGATTTCTTCTCCCTGCAACATTAGAAAATACTCAGTAAACAACACATAAATAAAATAGACAGTTGCTTACATGCTCTACTGGGGACCAGAGAAGAACCAGAAAGTCCTCACCCTGTGGCCTAAAGAAGAAAAAGTCCTTTTTAAGTTTTTCACGTTGGAAAAAACATAAAATGCTGCAGTTTTGTTGGGTGAGGTTAACAGCATAACTCTGAAGCTCCAGAGAGTTCGGGCAGACCCACAGCTTTGCTTATCAAATGCACAGGAGAATGTATCTAAAAAGAGGAAAGAATAATTGGTATAGGGTCCCCTTCAGTTTTAACCAAGTTGCCTTTGCTTTCATTCCTTCAGTCAAATGAAGAGTTGAAGCAAATTTGGTATATTTGGAAGAGGTTTTGTTCTGAGTCTCTTCCAGGCTCTTCTACAGAGATAAGGATGGTTGACAAGATTATTCTTTTCAAAGCGACAAGTCAAAGTATCTCTAGTGTCTAAGTCATTTTTCCTAAAACACAAAACAAAACAGAAAACAATTATAACTAGGTGTACAACATTAACTTTTTATAGGTACTTCTGTCTGAATCATTGACTACTGTAGGGATTAGGAAACACATGGATATTATACTAGATTAATAGCCTCCTTGGCATCTACACCTGTGGACCAATGGATCACCTGGCTTTATTCTGGCTTGGCCATTGTCTACTTTGTAGCTCACCATAAAAGTGACTTTAAGTGTAGAATTGACTCCTCTTTGCTCAAAGATATTTGATTGACTTTATCTCCAAATTTTATTTCCAGTTAAGTTCTACAGTAAACCTGTGGGATGACATAGGGCAACCATGTTTTCAAGTGCTTTTATGAAGACCTTGGCTTTTTGTCCCCTTGCCTGAGAGCAGTCTCCTTCATAATAGATAATTACTTAGTCTCCTTTAATAGGCTCAGCTTCACTACAAGACAATCTTGCCCCTAGGAGCAGAGAAATTAAAGTCGTTCAATGTGATGCAATTTAGGAAAGATTTATTGAGCTCCTTTAATAGGCACAATAATTTACCCTAATCTCATGACAAAATTCTATACCCAATGGAATCTAGTTTCTTTCTTTAACTGACCCTCTGCTATGGATTGAATGTTTATGTCTCCCCAAATACATTTGCTGAAGCCCTAACCCCCAGTATGATGGTATTAGGAGGTGGGGACTTTGTGACATTCTTATGAATGGGATTAGTGACCTTACAAATCAGCCTGAGGAAGTATCCTTGCCCCCATCTGCTATGAGAATTTATAGCAAAAAGATGAAAGATCTTCTAAGAAGCAGGCTCTGACCAGACCATGGCACCATGATCTTGAACTTTCCATCCTCCAGAACTGTGAGAAATAAACGCTTATTGTTTAAGCCACCCAGTCTGGTATTTTTGTTCAGCACAAATGGATTAAGATACCCTCCAATTTACAATAACTAGGCCCCTCTACTTGTATAACCTTGGTACCTATAACCTTGTACAACCTCTAGGGTACAAATTCTTACCCACCTGGGTTTTGCTTTGCTTTCACCCCAGAGACTAAAGACCTGTTTTGTTTTGTTGTTGTTGTTGTTTTTTGTTTTTTGTTTTTTTGTTTTTTAATCTCTGGCCTCAAAATAAAGTGCATCAGCAGGTGGGAGAATTGGGGAGATGTTGATCAATGGGTAGAAACTTGCAGTTAGAAGGTGAATCTAATATACAACATTGTGATTATAGTTAGCAATACTGTATGGCAATACTGTATAGTTGCTAGGAGAATAGATCTTAAGTGTTCTCAGCACAAAAAAAGATAAGGATGTGGCAGAAATGTTAGCTAACACTACAGTGGTAATCATATTTCAATATATGTGTATTAAATCAATGCATAGTATTTTTTAAACCTACATAATTTTATGTATCAACTATATCTCAAAAACAGACATCCTACACACACACACACATACACTCATGTATCTTCACTGAGGTCAGATCCTTTGCCATCCACCAATCTGCTTAGATTCATATCTATTACCTATCCTTCACCTCTCTTTGTCCATCTTTATTTCCATATAGGACCTTCCAACCCAGATCCCCTGCCAAGATTCCCAATGACAGGTTATCAGGGTAGTCTCTGGATTCTGTACTCCACCTGGCTGGAAACTTTGTTGTCTCCAGCTAAACCTGGGTATATCTAGACACCAGGTCTCAGCCCCTCCCAATATGAGCTATTCTACAACCATCAAATCCTATTTCCTCCCATATGGAAAAGCCCTCTGCACGGGATTCAAATCATAGCTTTGGCTTCCTGGTTGGTACCACTCTTGTTCATATGCCCTTTTCTTCTCTCACATCCCCTCTCCACTGGCCCCCATCAATCTCCTTTGTTCTTTTTTCATATAACTGTAAATTACCAGTGCTTTCTCTCTGCTGGACACTCTACAAAGTGCCCCAACTGCACCATCTCACCTAATTCTCATGGTGTATTTAGAGGTTTTTTTCAAATTTTGAAGAAATAATGAAGTAAGGTTTACAGTATTTAATGATTTGCCTAACAATTAGGTGAAGAGCTGGGACTCAAAACCAGGTGTCTGATGCTAGCACGCACATTTTTAATTAGTGGTAGTTGAGTTCCAACCCTTTAGGAAGATGCCCTCTTCTAACTGAAGTGATCCAGATTGAAGTCCAGCCAGAAAAGCGGCGTGTTGGATGTATAGTGGATTAGACACTTAATCAACTAAATCAAAAGAGAAACACACCTGGAAAACTTAGGCAAATTGGAAGGACAACTAATCAGTCACATCCAGGGAATTGCCCATAGAGCAAGTGTGCGGCAAGTCTTAAAAGCATTAAGAGTCCAAAAGACAGCAATCTCTCATTTTAAACACACTCAGTGTATGACCCAAAGAGGTAGTGGTCTGTTTTACTTCTTGCACTTGGGGGAGGAAGAAGGAAGGCAGACAGGGTATACATGTGCAGTAAAGGCAGGGAGCCCCGGGGAAGTCAAGACCTACAGGTGCCATTTAATCCTAATTAACAAAAAGACAGGTGTGTTAGACTCTCTTAAGAAACTTTTCCAAATTCCTCTTCTATATGCAATAGATGGCTTCTCATCTCTGCTTAAATATTTCCACTGGAGAGAAATTCAGTACCCATTCTACTATTGAACAGAAAAGCTTATTAGAATATTCTTTAAATGCAGCTATAACTTCCATCGGTTGGCATTAATTATTTCTTCTGGAACACATTTTATTGGTGATTACCATTTTTATTATAATGCAGGCTCTATTTGCTTTAAAATTTCTTAGTAATCATATAAATCTCTCAGCTTTTTTTTTAAACTTGTGGTTAATTAAATTCCTCAGATCCTTTCAGATGCATTCTCGCCATTTAATCATTAATTTATATTTTTCTGAAAGTAATCTCTCCTTGTTATCATGGCAACTTTTTCCTTCTTGGATTTATTCAGCATATTTATCTGTGGTGATTGCTGTTATGGATTCAGTTGTGTTCTCCCAAAATTCGTATATTGAACTCCTACTGTTCTGTACCTTAGAATGTGGGCTTATTTGGGAATAGGATCATTGCAGATATACTTAGTTAGGTTACTAGAATAGGACGTGCCCCTAATTCACTATGACTGGTGTGCAACATGTTGTTTGGAAGTAGGAGGGAAGCTATAATGAGGATCA
>NW_024426787.1:0-6497 GCF_017311325.1 Ursus maritimus
AGTGGGTAGGTCTAAGGTACCCTCTGAGGGCCAGCCGACCCAATGGTGGGCCATTCCAGTTCACATAATGCACGTAATTATCTAGGACACATTTTGATCCCATAGTCTCCTGAGAATCCCTTCTTAAAATTTTTGAGCATCACTCTAGGACTGTAGGTCTTGAAGAACTTCTGCCTATGATGAACAGAGGTTCTCTTGTCCACCCTATGTGTTCCCTCCCTGGTTGATGGTGCAAAGACAAACCAAAGAACGTGTGCCCCTCCAAAGGAGAGACCAATTAGATGCCCACCTGTGTGGTCTCCTGGAGGAGACGTGGGTGCCTCTTAGCCAAAGCGAGTCCGTATAAGCCCTGAAGTGGCATCCCGAAGGGCTCGCCTTAGACCCTATTCAGACACCACAGAAATAGGTTGGGGCCCACTCAGACTCCGTGGTCTCAAGACCATGGAGCCACGAACACAAACAGGCCGCTCATTCACTTACGCATTCACATCCAATTTATTACAGCACCTCCTTCCTGGGAGGCCCCTGACCTGTGTAATTCCTTTTGGAAATTCCTTCCTGGTCCCACCTTTCGGGAGGCTCTTGTCCTGTGGGACCTCCCCCCGTGAGAGATCCCCAACGTGTGGAATTCCTCACGGAGATTCCTGGAAGGTGGCGGGGCTTCCCTGTGCTCACTGGAACAGGTGCTGACCACATTATCCCGCGATGCTTACCAAGCCCAGATGAGTTGCCAGGTGAGTTGGTCCACTTCTCCTCGGAGTCAGGCCAGGGCAAGACTGCCCAGAGAGTTGGAACTCTGCGGTGAAGGAGGACCCGGAATCCTGTCAGGTGGCATGCTGCCTCATTGTAGGTTTTTTAAAAATTTTTATTTATTTTTTTTACACATAAACAGAGAGAGAGACAGCTAGCAAGAGAGGGAACACAAGCAGAAGTAGTGGGAGAGAAAGAAGCAGGCTCCCAGCAGAGCAGGGAGCCCAATGCGGGTCTCGATTCCAGGAACCTGAGATCACGCCCTGAGCCAAAGGTAGACGTTTAACGACTGAGCCACTCAGGCTCCCCAGGACCTTTTTCAACCACAAGAAACATTGAACTTTTGGTCTTAAAATTCTTGCCTTGTGGGGCACCTGGGTGCCTCAGATGGTTAAGCATCTGCCTTCGGCTCAGGTCCTGATCTCCAGGTCCTGGGATTGAGCCCCATGTCGGGCTCCCAGCTCAGTGGGGAGTCTGCTTCTCCCTCTCCCTCTGCCACTCCCCCATTTGTGCTCTCTCGCTCTCAAATAAATAAATAAATAAAAATCTTTAGGAAATGCATTTTTCCCTTGTTGTGTCCTCCAAACCTAAACCATGCTATCACGATTCTCACCCAATCTTAATCACACCCTCATGCAACACTGAATGATCTGCTGTATACCAGACTTCAAAATCCGAAGAAATATCCCTCCTACTTTCCCACCTCCAAGACTCTGTCCAGGTAGTGCTCTCCCTTTATGGGATAAAGACAGCTTTGCTTGGAAGTTGCCTGGCTTTTTTTTGGGAAGTGCAGAATTTGAGGAGCATAGACACTACTGCTGCATGCCATGTGACCATGGAATGAGCCTTAACCCCAAGACCAGTATCTGTGGGTATTTCTGAAACGATCATGGACTGAATGAACACAGTTGTATAGAGAGAAATGAGCTACCAGTGCAGAGATTTCAATGTGCAGTAGCACAAACAAAAATGTAAAGAAAACAGGTTGTTATTGTATCTATCATACAGAGGTGAGCCAATTCATTCAAGTGTGACACAACATCCAAAGCAAAGGAGGAAATGACAAATCAAAGCACGTATGGAACTCGGATTAAAATGCTTCACGTCTATTTCTGTCTCGGCGCTTTTTTTTTTTTTTTTTGAGACACCTTGTGCACTAAGGGTAAAGTGGGGCTGTCTGTCCTCAAAGTATCTGGATGCATAGGAGAGACTGGGTGTTTTGAAAAACAAACTGTTGAAGCCTCTGTTTTTCTCCTGGGCAGACCCCGAGGTTGCGAGTCTCTGCAGCAGCACAGGCGGGAAAACCTCAACCCACCCTGCACGCGCCCAACTCTGCGCGCATGCTCATTGCTGTGAGAGAACAGTGCGCATGCTCATTGCCCTGAGCAACTGTTGCTGGGCATGCGCATTGCCGCCCGTGTTCTGTGAGCGGAGCTGAGATCGATTGAGGCGGTCGTGTTCTCTCTGCCCTGAGCTTTCTCGCTACCTGAATTCAACTGGTAGGTCCCCGGATCAGTCCTTTCAGGAGATTGAGTGTGAGCCTGAATGGAGGGGGAGTCAGTGGGTGTCGGGCAGGTGGGGACAGTAGATCTGTGGCATCCTCGGTGGATGTTAGGAAGAGCTAGCGCCCTTCTCCTCACAGGCTTTGCGGCCGCCATTTTGCTCATCTTTGTGTTGGGGCCGGGGCAATTGAGGATAGTGGGCCTAGGAGGGGAGATGTCGACGAGGCGAGGCCTGGCCTAGGGGGTGGGGGTTCTGTTCCCTGCTTAGTTGAGGTATCTGGGTAATGGAAGCACCTGCAACTGCTGGCAGAGCACAGAGGCCGGGAATCTCAGTGGGACCCTGGGCAGGGAGCAGACCACGCGGTATGGGAAAGGCCAGGACGTGGGCAATGCTGGGGGCTTATAACTGGGCCCCCGAGATTTGTAGTGCACTTTGCAGAGTATCAAGGTAGGAGGCGGCCCAAGGGTCTGTTGTGCGGCTAGACACCGGAACCTTCGTAGTGCGAAGACAACTACAGTCCGTATGCGAAGGATTGTTTCTTTCTCTGTGTTCCAGTGAAACCTTATTTAAGGCGGAAAAATGAGTAAATGGGAATGTGACCAAAGCAGCAGTGACTCAGGTTTCAATGTCCAGCACTATTTTCTCAAACGCCTTTGTACTGGGCAATCTAGCTGTGAGACTAAGCCTCGTGTTTTAGCTTGTCCGTAAGGTGATTTCACGGCCAGCCTGGCTGATCGAAACGATCTTGCATCCCGTGTATTTGGTGTGACCGCAGCGTGTACGGTTTCCTCATACTAGGTTGGCTTTCTTTTTTTTTTAATGATTAAATAAATTATTTATTCATGTGATATTTTGTGCACCATCATTACAGTCATAATTTTGAATATTATTTTGTAATATGAAAAATTGCTCACAATGTGTTATTAGATAATAATAGCTCCGGCCTTTAGCTTTTTGCCAGAAAAGGATGTCAATAAAATAAATCCCACAAATCTTAATATACCTTAAGTACAAAGATTCTGGGATAAGATAACTTTTTCAAAGTTACTTATGTACTGCGTCATTTTGGAAAATGTTACTTAATCTTAGGAAGACTATTTTTTATTTCATAAAATGGGAATAATAGTCATAGTACTTACTCCACAGAGTAGTTTCAGCTGTGTTAACATACTAATATATGTAAAATGCTTAATTCATTGCCCGGCATATAATAAAAATTCAAAAAATGTCATTACAAGTACACATAAATACCAACACACATATATGTACATAGGCAAACCTACTTTTATACACCTTCTCACATTTTCTGTCTTGGCAATCAATTTTTCCTTATCCTATCGCTTTCTGCTATGGATGTTAAGCTATGAGAAGTGGGAAGGTATTATCTAGAATTGCACTGTACAATACTTAGTCACTACCCATAGGTGAGTAGCCACTGAGTACTTGTGATATGGCTAGCCCAAACTGAGATAGATGTTTTGTAAGTGCAAAATCCACACTGGATTTTGAAGATTGTGGGAAAAAAACATTTTGAAGAGCATGGGAAAAAGAGTGTAAAGCATCTCAGAAACTTTTAATATTTACATGCTGAAAAGATATTTCTGATATATTAAATTGTTAAGTATATTATTAAATAAACTCATTACACTCTTTCGGCAAAGGCAATTACACAAAACCTGTGACAACATCGATGGAATATTCTCCCCAAAATAATTATGTTTCAAGCCATTCTTCTACTTCCCAGTCTTGCACTTTCAGTTGTATATGCCTGACATTTCTGTTTGGATCCTACTGTCATCTTAAACTCACCATGCCCTATACCATATTTTCATTTTCTTCACAAGTGTATCCTATTTCTGACTTTCTTATTTCTGTTCTATTCTTACTGCTCTCACGACCTCACCACCACTTGCCTGAACCACGTCAATAGACTTTTTCATCTGGGAGATTTCTATTACTTGACTCCTTTCAATACATTCTGCTTACCAAATCTAGATTCATCTTGCTGAAACATCACTTAAAAAAAATTATATCCCTCCTTTAAAAAACCTTCAATGATAATCCATTTGCCTGTATGATAAGACCCTTACCATGTGGTTTGGTATCATTCTGGTCTTCTTTCTAATTTCTTGGTCCAGAAATTAGAAACTAGAAAATACTAGTTATTCTTTATCCTTCAAACACAATTTCTGGGGATTGTAGAAATGTGGTCAGGTGCATTGTACACAGGAAAAGGAGTACGTTTTGCAAGTTGGTGGGGTTGAGGGAAGATGAGATTTCATTGGGGGCATGTGGAAGTTGATAGGCCTTAGATAAATTAACATTTCCTTCTTGACTACCTTATAAGAAGAGGCTCTCATTCTAATGAGAATTGGAGTAGGTGGGAGATATAGAAAACGGAAAGAGGGGGTCATTCAACAATTTCTCAGACTATGAGCTTCTCATTGTACTACAAAAATGTGCTGACTGTAGAAAGCTGATGCTTCAGATTTGCAGTTATTTGGGCAATTACCCTGGGTTATTTTTCCAGGAAAGAAGGAGGTTTGGAGGTCTACCTTCAAAGTGCACATCTCTGTAAGTTTATTAAGATGAACAGAACTTCCTACGGCCCCAGATGTATTAATATTTCCCAGGGCTTGAACTTGTAGAATTCTTTATGATTTCCAAATAGCATTCATGATGATTAGTTCATGGAATTGTCTCAAGACCATGAGACAAAACAATGGAAGTTAATATCAAAATATAGGTTTGTGTTCTTGAGAAAGTCAGCTAAATTCTGTATACAGGTTTTCTCCAAAATGGCAATAATGCTGTCTGCCATGTGTCAATCTCATGGTCTTGAGACAATTCCATGAACTAGGTTGGCTTTCAAAGTATTTTCAAGGTAAAAAAAATGAAACCTTTTTGGCCTTGGAAGAGGTATACCTCTCCTTTAGAGTACGTTTTCGAAATACCAATATCTCCTTTCAGGGTGAACTATGAGTGGCCGAGTCAGATCAAGATCCAAGTCCAGTCAAAGAAAGGATGATCGAGGGTCTAACCAGCATGTGGCTGTGAGTACTTCCAGATCCGATGTTTTTGAATGCTGTACATTTATTGCTCTGAAAATTTTGAGGAGCTGCAAACATAGAGATGCAGTGATAAAAGTTTCTCTGCTGGAAGAGGGAAGAAAACATTGAACCAGAAGGAATCCATATTTCTGTTGCCTGTGGAAATACACCCTATGGCTTCTTTGCCATGGTTATTAACGACCAAATGTGCATGCCCATCCCAGCATCTTTTACAGTAGCCTCAAAGTGCTTGTAGCTACCTCTTGTTAAAGTAGCCGCTCTGTGGGAGAGTAACTTTTCAGAACAGGTCCATAGAATCTTGTTGTGGGAGTCTCTTTGTGCTTATTTATTATTTGATAGCAAAATATGTAATGTATATTTATTCTGTTAGCATGTATTAACGAAACACGTTTTTATCTGTGCACATACACACACACCCCTAGAAGCAGCAGCCCAGTGATGAGCACCCGAAACAGAAGGAGGTACCGCCTGCGAGTCAGGACATTATACCTGATCAAGGGAAGGAAGTTGAAGGAGCACCTGTGGCTCAAGGTGAAGGGAAAGGGTTGCAGAATGTCTGCGGGGGCAGGGGGTGTGTGTGCATCATGTGTTATGACGTCCCAGAACAGGAGTAAAGCATCGAACTCTACATCAAAAACCAGGGATGTACTGTATGGTGACTAACATAATATAATAAAAAATATTATTATAAAAAAATAAATGTATTACCTATGATACCATGGAAATAAGAAGAATTGGAACAATAGAAAATAAGTCTCTAAAACATAAGATATTAAAATAAAAACAGTGGAAAGTCTGATAAAAAAAAAAAAAAGAACAGGAAAGAACACATGAGAAGAGAATCTCAGTCATTTCCGGAAAATGGGCTGAAAATGTGAAGAGAGTGTCGTGTGCAGCTTCATGTAGTCCTTTGCTGTAATGAATCTCCCCTGTTTCCTCAAGAATGAATTGGTGTGCTTGAAAATGCAGTCTTTCCTAAATTAGAGGAAAATGTTTCACTAACTACAAAACTATACATCGTTTCACTGGTTTAATTTGTTCTTCTTAGAACATTTCTGTGTGGCCTTTTCACTCATTTCATCCAAAGCTTAAGCAGTTTTCAGCAGCATAGGCAGAGTGCCAGGTCAGCATATCCGATGACATGTGGAATAAAGCCGGGTTGCATTGGGATGG
>NW_024426788.1:0-2538 GCF_017311325.1 Ursus maritimus
ATGAACTCCACACAAGCTGAAATGAATTAACAAGGATAAGTCTAGAATGTAAAACCCACTGTAATTTGTCCAAAAAGCTAAATGCCTGACAATGGGTCACTAAGGGCAAAACACGATCCTCACGACCTCAGGAAGTTATTTGTGGCTACTTAAAATTTTTGCTTTTATAACATTCGTCAGGGAACTAGGGAGAACAAAATGAATTTACTACTTTTTTCTTAGTGTTTACCAAAGAAACCTTAGCTCACTTCTGAGCAAACAAAATTAAAATTCATTTGTCTCCACTCCAGGATGTCACTTTGGGCAAGGTAATAACTAAGTCATTGTATACTACACGTCTAGCCATACTTACATTATTTATAAGCTCATGAAGTCTGTAATTATAATGTATCCATGCACTACAAATGTGAATGTACCTTTGTTCATTTTTTCCCCTTTTACTAGAAATTACATTGAAAGTGTAGGCTTCTAATGATTAAAAATAATTGACAGGGAGGTTGTGTGTATATTCTTTGTTGCTACACGTTTTTATTGACTGGACTCCTAAGGGCTCGTTCATACGGGTCTCACTGCCTCTTCTGCCTTCCTGTACTTCACAGACCGTCACACCACAGGTCTGCAGGCTCCTTAGAGAAGGGGCACGATCTTTCTCATCACTGCAAATTTCCTTATTATGGCACCTAGCACAGAATTTATGAAAAGATACTTGACATGATTCATAGGGAATCAGAATTTTCTACTTCTAATGACACTTTGTTTCCTGAGCAAAGTGACGGGTTAACCCGGAGAAGCCAGGACAGAGCCTAATTGCTGAGTGTAAATCTAGACAGAGAGGGAGGCTGGTTTCTGAGAAGGCGAAGAATGGTGCCTGCCAGCCTGGCTGGTGTGAGGGAAAGGTCGCACAGCAGACTCTAGGTGGTGGGAAGGCTGGAGAGAGAAACGGGAGGGACCCTTCTGCTGTCCCTATAAAAAGTCAGTAAAATCTATCTTTCTAACAGCTGTGGAATGGGAACCCTGCTAGCAGATGAGTGCAGGGTAAAAACAGATGCTTGTCACAGGGCTGGCCGACATAGGGATAGGACGCATGTTTATTCAATTGGATCAAGAGCCCAACAGTTATCTACTAAGAACCTGCTCTGTGCCCTTAACTGTTCTAGCTTCGGGGCCCACCTAGGAAGCACAACCCAACATGCGCTCTACCCTCCGGAACCCTGTGGTTCCCTAACGCTTGTCCCGGATCTACTTCCAACAGTTGATCCTTATTCCCCATGGATTCCGTACCTGTGGAGCTACACACTCACTAAAATTTGTAACCCCCAAATCCAATGTTCTTGTACATGCAGAGTGGCAAAAAAAAAAAGGGGTCCCAGCTGAGGTCAAAGAAGGCCAAACTGCCTTGTTTCAGCTCTCCTACTGTAAACAAGAATCCCCTTCACAGTCGATTATTGCTGCATTTTTTAAAGAAAAATTAAAAGAGAACTATCCTCAATCCAGTAACTTCTCTTCTTCTTTTAACGGAACAAAATGAAAACACCTATTTGAAAACATATTATACCTGCATCTTCATTGCAGCATTAACCATATGTAACTAATTTAACATATAAAGCATCATATTGAAGTATACAATATATAAAACATCTATAAAATAAATTATAATACAAAACTGTATATACATAACTTAGAGGACCCAAGAGAGAAGAATAACCTACAAGACCATGTCCGTGGAGAAACAGATCCAAAAGAGCCCTTCCAACCCAACCCATCTCCCCACCACCCAAGCAACAGCCTTCCTGCTGTGGCCACCGCTGAACATACCGCCGCTCTCCCATCTCTGCCTAGGACCATACGGCTGCTGCCCTCGCCACCCATGACAACTCACAATCCTCGCCCTCACCCGCCTGGGACTCAGAGCCCTAACCACCATGCCATCCTCTTCCCCGCCAGGAACCACGACTCCACGGCCCTTGCGTCACTGCACACCTACAATGCAGGTGCCGCTGCCACCAGGGCCCCTGACCTCACTGCGCGCGCAACCACCGTCGCCACGGAAATCAACACCGCGCCACAGCACGACCACGGAACTCCCCGCCGCTGCCCTCACCACCCTCACCGCCCTGCGTCGCAGCCCATGCCGGGAACTCACCGTCGCCCTCGTTGCCGCTGCCTCCACAGCCGCCGCAGCCACCTCCAGCGCCGAGGCCGAGATCTGTGGATGCCGCCTCCAGCGATGCCTCTCGGCGCCACCTTCAATGCCGGAGGCGCGCACCACGGCGTCAAGGGAGCGCCGCCTCAGCGCCGCCGAGGCTGGGGCTGCCTCCAACACCGAGACCTCTTCGGTCGCGCCCCTCAATAAAGCAGCCTCTGCTGCCTCCAGGGACGCCGCCGCTCTGCTGACTCCTCGAAGCCCAGGACACCTCCAGTGCTGCCGCCGATGACACGATCAACGCTGCCGAAGACTCCACCGCTGCCAACACGTCCGCACTGGAGTCCGCGCAGCACGCAGTGGCGCCAGCGTGCGGGCTCCGCCCCAGCGTGCGT
>NW_024426788.1:3331-6493 GCF_017311325.1 Ursus maritimus
GGCTCCGCCCCCAGCCTGCGGGGCTCCGCCCCCAGCCAGCGGGGCTCTGCCCCCAGCCTGCGGGGCTTCCATAGTCGCCCCTGCTGCTTCCTGTGCCATGGGCACTGCCTCCAGAAACAGCGGTGCCCCGGGAGCTTCCAGCAGGGGTGCTGCAGCGGGCACCTCTGGCAGGCACGCTGCATCTTGTGGTCGCCCCTGCTGCCTCCAGCGAGAAGGGCGCCTCCTCCACTGCGGCGGGCGCCGGTCCCAGGAAGGATGCTGATGCACGAGCCGCCTCCAGTAAGAGCAAAGCCTCCTGCAGCTCCTGCAAGGGAGCCGCCTCCATTGTTGCCTCAGTGGTCGCTGTAGGCCTCCAGCCCAGTGGGCGCTGCCGCTGGTGCCTGCAGCAGGGGCGCTGCATCCGTGGACGACCCTGCTGTCTCCAGTGGGGGGGGGTGGGACTCGGACCCACCTCCAGCAGGGGCGCACTCCCTGCATGTGCCTGCTCCCTTCACTGCTGCGGAGGCCGACTCCAGCCTGCAGGTGCTGCCTCTTGCATGTGGGCTCCGCCTCCAGCAAGTCGCCGCCACCACTTTTAACTCTCATTTTAAGTTGCAAACAGTCTCAACTCAGCAGACAATGAACAGTATGAAAATGCTTTTTTTCTTTCCTAACCAAGCTGTGGTTAAATATGTGAAGAGATTGTTGATTTTCTTTTTCCATGCTTATTTCCCCTTCACTACAAAATGCCATTTTCACATTCCTGGTAAAAGCCTGGAGAGGGACCAGAGGTAGGGATACAAGAAAGTTCTTTATTGACTGCTATTTTTCATTCTGATTTGTGATCTCAGGGCCTGACCAAAATGTAAATCTGTCTCCCCTAAGGTCTTCAGAGAACTTAACAATACTGTTGGTCTTTTCACTGTTACTCCCCTAGAACAGGATGTATGCGGTTTTTATATCTATTTGTTGGTGATTGTCCCTCAGGATCAGATGATCACCAGTCAAGCTCGACCTAAGTGATTCCCACGTAGTGCCTTCCTCTCTCCCGGAGGTTGTCTTTGGACCGTAGGAACCTCTAAGGCAAACTTTACCTTACATTCCGCGGAAGTTCAGTTACTTCACAACAAAGTCTTGTGCCCCTCCCCCCTTCTATCTGTGTATCTTTCCTGCTGCCTGAGGAAACAGGCTCTTGCCTTCAGGCTCCTCAGCCATATGTCAGCTGCGAGTATGCCCCCCCAAATCCAAAGGATATATATTCAGCTCTTCTATTGATCCCGCGGAAACCCAACCTCTTATCTTGGAGACAAGAGCATCCTACCCATTCCCCTTGCTTTTGTTGGAAGGTTGGATAGGCAAGTATTAATGAACATAAAGAGGATTCAGACAATCCTCTTTACAAATTCTATTTCCCCTTAGTTTCAGGGTGAAGGATCCCCCTCCTCTGGGCTCTCTGACGAGCTTACGTCCTAAGTGTGTTAGTTTAACAAGTATTGCATGGACTTTCATTCCCCCCATCCCTGGAGATAAACCAGACCATCAATGATTTCATTTAATTTCAAATCCCCGTATCGACTTTCAATAAAGTTCTACAATTCTGACACCAGTTGCAATGTGTTTCTTCCACGTGACAAGCAAGTCTTTGACACCACCCGCATGTCCTTTTCTGACACGACCTATCTGGAGATAGTGTCAGCTTGCACAGCTCAGTCCCACCACACTGGACCCCCAGCACCCTTCAGATGCCCATCACAAGTCCAGTTTGCCACCTGTGCTTGACTAGCCACAGATGGAAGGTTCCAACCACTGCCTCCTTAGGCTCAATTAATTTGTTACAGTGGCTCACAAAATTCAGAGAAACATTTCACTTACAAACCTACCGGTTTATTATAAAAGGATACAACTCAGGAAGAGTAAGAGAGAAGATCTGCGTAGGGCCGAGTACGGGGAAAGGGGTATGGATCGAGTTTCCATGCCCCGTTCCAGAGCGCCACTCTCCCAGCACCTCCAATGTTCACCAACCCAGAAGCTCTCAGAACCCGTCCTTCAGGGTATTTGTGGAGGCTTCATCACATGGGCATGATTTTATGATTTCATGACAATCATTGTTCTCCAGCCCCTCTCCCCTCCCAGGAGGTGGAGGGCGGGCCTGAAAGTTCCCACCCAATAATCAAGTGGTTGGTTCCACTGGCAGGCAACCAGCCCCCTCCTCAGTCCCAAAGTCTCTCATTAACACAGCAAACAAAAGATACCCCATCACCCTCCACACTTAGGAATTCCAAGGGCTTTAAGGAGCTTTGCTGCAGAAACGGGGTAAGATCACATATATATTATAAATCACAACACCGCAAGTTCATAACTCAGTGCTGGACAGTAATACAGCATGGATATTTAAATGATAGGTTCATTTTTATGTCGATGACCGAAAAGGAGCTTCTCAAAGAGCAAATGTTTAAAATTCATCAAATGAAATGACTTTCTGAAAACCAAAATCTTTTACTAAAGTTTTTTCCATTTACAGAACAGTTTCTGCAGCTCTGAACCTAATTCTTACCAAAAAGGGGATGAATAAATGTTGGGATCTGGGGGGGAAAGTGACCTCCTAATGTTAGAGCTCAGGGATAGCACTGGAAGGAAGATGAGTCAATGCTCAGATGTATTCCTTGGCCTAGACTTCAGGAAGGCAGAATATACAAGGAGAAAAGAAAACAGACAGGTAGAAGAGTCTCTCAGAGCCTGCATTTCCAAACGGGAAGGCCCTTTCCTACATGGATTCCTTGGTTTCATCAACAAGTATTTATCAAGTGTCCAACTAATCACCAGCGAGGATATTTATAAACAATTACACGATGGAGTCCCTCTTTTCGGACGTTCCTAGTCTAGTGGGGAAGACAGACATTCAAATAGCCCTTTGGAGAAAATGGGGAGGCTATATTAACCAGCAGAGCTTCTTTTTCCCTCGGGAATTCTGGGCCCTTGGCTGAAATCCTCACCTGGATCCTCTATGTGGTTGGCCCATCCTCACTTAACACTGCTTCTCCATCCCTAGCCTCAGTCCCACTTCCCTGTTGTACATTCTTCACAGCACCTGCTATTACATGAAAGTGTGTGCTTCTGTCTAAAGCTTACAGTAGAAGCCAAAAGAAAGGGATCTTGTTTATTTTATTCAAAGCTGCTTGCCCT
>NW_024426789.1:0-6480 GCF_017311325.1 Ursus maritimus
GTGAGATCGGAACACTGCATTCTCAGTACCTATCACAATGTGCTGGATGGAAGGCATTTGACAGCTGGTTGACGGATGGAGGGTCTGTGCTGACTCCATCGGAAAACACCACAGATCCCTCCAGAAGGCCCGGGAGTAATGGGTGTCAGGGCAAGCGCTTTCACCGTGCAACCAGGCGAACCTCGGCTCAAGTCCCGGCTCCACACGGACTTGTGGCAGGAAATGGGGTAGGAAAAACCCTGTCTGGGGCTCGATCTTTTTGTCTATGAGAGGGGCATAAGAATAAGTACTTTACATGGATGTTTCGATGAGGGTTGAATGAGACAGTAGAGCTGGTATGTGGACAGGAGAGTCATAATTCAGCGGCCTTTTTTCTACTAAGTGTGCGTCTCCCGTCTGTTGTGGGAACCTGGCAGCGAAGGGGTTGGGAGACAGACAGACAAGTGCTGGCCTAGGTTGTGAAATACCCGGCACTCTCAGGAGGGAGAGGGGTTGTGACCAGGCGGAAGACAGCGCCTTAAGTTCTGGGGCCAGAGAACAGCTCTGTGAACATGAAAAGTATGTGAACTCTTCCGGCTTGGCCCGAAGACCACCCAGCTCACCTAACCTGGGGTGTGCAATCCCGGAGGCACGGGGACACTTCAGATCTGCCCCTCTGCTCTCACGGAATCTCCTCCCCCCAGAGCGCCTCCCCCCAGCAAGGCTCCAGAGAAGCAGGCACGAGTCCACCCGGGGAGCAGGGCCGACCTCAGGCCTGCTGCGATTTCATCTCCTGAAACGCTGACATCACAACCACCTTCATTTTCCTCCCTGCCAACCTTTGTCGTCCCTGGAAACCTTATCGAGCTAGCTTCTCCGTGGCTTACAGACAAGACAACTAATCGCGGACTTAACAGCTCGTCAGCTTCAAAAGCGGCTGCCCCCATCCTGTGCCTGGCGGAGAAAATCAATGTGCTTTTGAGCTGCCGTGTGTTCCTAGGGCCCCAGCCTCGAAGAACAAAACAGGCTGGACTGCCGAGCAGTTCCATGAACAGGGCTGGAAGTTCTCCTGGCCTGAGGGAAGGCTTATAGCAAGTGATATGTTAAACGGTAGATCCGAATATCTTCATCATGCCCTTGAACTGAGGAAACCAGCTCAGGTGGCAGAAAAATCAGAGCTCTGAGACCCTGTGCTGCAGGGGCAGAGGCTGGCACCATGCCTGGCATGACGGACGTACTGAGTCAATGGGAACCGCCTGGTTGAACCCACTGAAGGAAGAATCGGGGTTTCCAGGGGGAAGCCTCCTCCCGTGAGATGCAAAACTCCATGTATGTCCACATGGCAATTTTCCAGGTGGAAAGGACCACCTTCCCCCTGTCCCTGCGTGACCTCTGCGCTTCCCAGCCACCGGCCCAGATCAGAGCAAATGCAGGAAATGCACAGTGAGACGTGGGGCTGCTCTTGCCAAAGATGTCTTTCTTTGGAGCTGTTTTAAAATTATGCCCGTGGTAGATAACCCACCACAAAGGACTTCCACTAACATGATGTGCTCATCTCCACAAATAATTAAGAAAAACCCAGCTCAAATTGAGCAGGGTACCATTTCTCACCCATCGGTGTACAAGAGGGTAGGGAAGAGATGGACATTCTCGGTGCCGCTGGGCCTGTACTTAGCACAGCCATTTGGCAGCGTCCAGTAAAAGTCAAGATGCTCAGACCTCGTGCCCAGCCGTTCCGGCAGGTCCGGGCCGCACACGCGGACAGGCAGACACGTATAGATACGTTTCCTGCAGCGGTGTCATGTTGAAAGTCTGCTGACTAGGGGGTGGCTCAAATGCTTCCACAGTGGAACGCTACAGAGCAGTGAAAAGGGACGAGGGGATATACGTATCAGCAGAGATGGCACTCAGACCACAGCGCTAAGTGGAAAGGGGAGCCCTGGAATCCTGTGTAGGTCACACACACAGCCCTACCCAACTTCAAGAGCTTAGCTTAGAGCCCATCTCACTAGGAAGCTTCTCTGATCATCCCAGCCCACTCTGCACTCTCTGGACACTTGTCCGAAAAGCTCCGGTTTCCATACTTCTCAGCACTGCCAGGGACTTGCAGGCGTGGACACAGCTGCCTCTTCAATTGGACCGTGAGTCTCTGAGGCAGAAAACATGGCTTCTGTTTTCCCTGTGGACACAGTCAGTGCTCACTGACTGACTCAGGGGGACAACTCCCTGAGCTCCGTGGAAGCAGCCACCACACCACGTGCCCGCCCAAGGTGGCTTCCCTCTCCAAGAACCAGAAAGCAGGCCCCTTGTGTGGCCGACCAAGGGTCTCTAAGACCCTCTCCTGTTTCATCCCTCACAGCCACTTACACTCAGCAAGTCACAGAGACCCCTTGCTGTCCCGCCCCTTCCCTTCCCCTGGTCCCGAGGGTCCCAACGTCCCCCATATAGGTGTCTGCATGGGAGACTGTAAGCGTGAGCCGCAAAGAACTCCGAACACAAACATGGCCTAAAAATAACAGCACATCATTCTGATTCCATCCAGTGACAATTCTAATTTATCACGTGAGGGAAGAAAATGAACACTGTGACTTTCTTTGGCCCTGGGCTTCTGAGCTGCTGCTGAGGGAGAATTCCACCCCGCTGCTGCGGACGACCAGAAGTTCCTGACTTACGTATGACTGAGGACGAGCCCTGCCAGAGACCTGAGGGCACAGGGGTCATCTGTGCAGCTCTGGGGTGAGCTCCCACAGACCCTGCAAGTCCCAGCAAGAGCCCCGTGGGGGTCTCACCCACTCTGCTCCGTGTCCAGCTGTCCCTCCAAGCTCCCGCGCCCTTGGGCCCCCTGCAGCCATGGCTGGTCAGCTGGCACGATCACCAGTCACCATCCTAGAGCTAGGTCCCCCACATTCAGGGCGATCTGCATTTTCATGTCTCACTGGTTGACTAAACCACTCTGTGCAAACACAGAACGCGAGAGAACGTACGAACATGGAATTTCTCGTGTCGGGGCTTTTCTTTGTTCATCATCATAAAGCATTGTTATTGGGTGTTTAAAAAAACACAAAAACATAAAACAAAAGTTATCTCTCTCTGTGGGGTAATATAATAAAAGCCACTGGATGCTATTTTTAACAGCCATAAAAGCACATGATTAATATAGAAAAAGTCATAATGACGAAGTGCGTCACAAAGAATGTCAGCCTGGAGTGGGAGCCGTTGAAGTCAAGTGGGCTTATGGTCCAACAGATCAATTCCAGCAGCCCGGGGGACCCAACACACCAAAGGACTCCAGGATCCCTCGCTTTTACCAGCGTGAAATACCAGGTGGATCACAGGCCACCTTCTCAGCTCCTGGCCCGACAAAGCACCGTACTCACAGGGAAGACCCTTTACAAGGATCAGCGAGCAGTGCAGAGAAGTGGATGCTCGCTAACTAGCAGGCCAAGAATGCACCATGATTCACACCTTCTCCCTCTACCACTGTGGCATGTGGCCCAGGCCCTCAAAGAAGGAAAAGACCCCAGGAGAATGTCTCCATGGCTGCCCAAGAGTGAGAGCCTGTGGTGTCAGGACAACGGTCAAGAAGCCAGCCTGCACCCTGTCTTCCCCAAGGACCCAAACCGAAGTTCACACAGATCCCGAGATGTGTCCTGCACTGCCCACCTCCACCCCAGCCGCAAGAATCCCACAGGCCTTGTAATCCCATCTAATTATCTTTAACACCTTCGAGCTTCCTGAGGTCAAAACACCCAGAGGGAAACAGAAGAGGCCATCAGTAGAGAGAGTCAAAGCCAGGCTCTGGTTGGAGATCACCAGCTCATAAGGGACCCACGCCACAGAAGCAGGTCCAGGCCACCTCGAGAGAGTGGTAGAGACCTCCGGTGGCCCCCTCGTCCCTCGCCCCTGCAGGCTCCTCTGTGACACATACAACACAGGATTCCGCAGGAACCTTGCAAATCTCAGTCTACACACCAACGGCTCCCAAGAAACAGAAGCACTTTAGCTAAATCTGGCTTCACGGAAAACTTGAATGGAGACTGTTGGGTAAGAAAACAGAAAACAAAACAAAACGGCAAATGGGGTCTTGGCAAACAAAACTGCTTTTGACAGAGGGGACTGGCAACAAATTACCCCGAAGCAATTCCGTGTCACTGCAGCCCAGAAACAACATTTGTGGAACACGAGAGCCTGTCTGCCCTTTACCTCCACTCCCTGGACCTTCAGCTTCATGTGGTCCTCTCTGGTCGTCTTCCCGTCTTTCCTCTTTTTCCAGCAATATCCATCCTTCCTGTACTTCACTTTCTTCCTGTTGTAGAGGATCATTGAGCCATTCTGTGGTCTGGAGACAACAAATGGTTACGTTACCAAGAGAACCAAGCACAAGAAAAATTTATGAAGAAAGATATCGTAGACCAGTAAAAGTCTCTACAGAAAAGCAATATTCCACATTTGCTGGGACGCAATTTTTCACCTTTTATTGCAGCTCCCTGGATTAGCCATGTTTTATGGCCAGCCAAAATTTGCTTGTGGATCTGGTACCTAATGAATTAAATGTGTCAATGATAGGCTTAAAAAACATCCCCTTAGTAATATCCACCATCTAATCAAGATATACGATGTGGGGGCCTGAGCTCTGCACTGAAAAGTAGAAAAAACAGCAAGAGAAAGCAAAAAGAGCCAGGGGTGTTGTGGCAGCCTGCAATATCTTATCTCTTGTAGAAAGATTTTCTACACATCTTTTAATCCATCACCCAGCATTAGGAAATAAATAAGTTTAGCGCAGACGCTAGATGACTATGTTAAGAACAGACCAATAGAAGGACTAGTCGTCCGGACCAAACGCTCCTGATTCATTGCCTGAGTTTAGATCGCTGCAAGATACGGAGGAACATCCGCAGCCCTTCTTCTCAAGCCCACTAAGCACCTGATTCTTTCACATTTGGGCTTCGGCTGTCGGAAGGCTCAGCCCTGCCCGGTAAATTTGTCTATCTCGTCCACGACCACCCTAATCTTAGGAAAACAGTTAGTTGCCCACTTGCTCAATGCTGAGAGTGGGTGGTCGCTCTAGGTCCGTTCAAAAAGAACGGACAAAAAGAACCTTGACTTTTCCTGAAAGAAGTCAGGCACCAACCACAGATAGCAGAGGGTGTCCGCAGCTGCAGTGGGCACAAACTTTGGTTTGGAAACACCAAAAAGAGAAAGAACTAAACTCCCTTGGCAGCGTGTCTATGGTGAGCCACTTCCAGAACAAAGCTGCAGTGGGGGTGGGCACGTTCAGCCTTCAAGGAAGCCCGCGAAGCCCCCGAAGGCTCACAGCACACCACTCACGCCCCGTGGCCAGCTCCATGTCCCTCTGAGCCTGCAACCCCAGCACAGAGGAAGGGGCACCGATGAGTCCGTGCGCCCAGGAGGCCACTGCAGGCATGTCTCATTCCCAGCTGTGGTGCAAGAGCTCTTTACACAAGCTAGGCAGAGGACGTGGTTTCCCCCAGAGCCAGTGGGCAGCTGTGTCTCTGCTCCAGCGGAGGCGAGAGGGCAGGCCACGCGGAGTGGCCTGGGGCAAGAGCCTCCACCCCAGGCTCCTCTTCCCCCGAACAAGGGGGTATTTCACAAGCAGGCACCCAACACTGACTAGTGAGGTCTTACTATTCCATTGTCTGTAGAGGAAAAGAAGTCACGCCGGGGTGAGAGCGGCTAATTGCCGTTCCCACCAAGCTGGCTGTGTCCTTCAGCAGCAAGCTGATGACCGAACAGCAATTCCACTGGAAATTATAGACTTGCAACAGTGACTCCCAACACTTCACTGTTTGCTGATCATGGTGCAATTGCTTTGTGTCAGTATTGGTTTCCTCCCTAAGTTGGGCCAACTAAAACAATTGGGAAATGGCTTCACACGCTTGTCACAACGCTGTCACCTGACCGTCTGTCTCGCACTTACAAGTCTGCACTGAAAACCTTACAGTATTCTTCCATTTCTAAATGGCAAGTAGGCTCAAAGTGTGGCCAGCTGTGCCTGCCTCTTTCCACTTCAACCCTGCTCTAGGTTCGTATCCTTGGAAGAGCCCAACGTCCAACTACTGTCCTCAGGGCCATTGTCTCAGAAGTAAGCAAAGGAATACATCTGATCAAATAGACAGGTTCTGCATTCGTCTTGCCCCCTCCACTCAAGAATGAAGACATCCATGAGAGTGTTGCAGGGACCCCCTTGGTCCCTGAAAACTCATCTGTTGCAACATCAATCCAATCCAGCTGCCCATGAGCGAAGAGGCTACACACAGATCTGCTCCACCCTCCCGTCCTTTCTAAACATGGTCAGTGGGGCACCTGGGAGGCTCAGCTGGGCTCAGTTGGCCTTTGACTCAGGTCATGATTCCAGGGTCCTGAGATCGAGCCCGCATCGGGCTTTCTGCTCAGCGGGGAGTCTGCTTCTCCCCCCCTCCCCCGCCTGCCGCTCCCCTTGCTTGTGCTCTCTCTGTGTCAAATAAATAAAATCTTTAAAAA
>NW_024426790.1:0-6473 GCF_017311325.1 Ursus maritimus
AGTTTCCGTGTCCCCTGCAAGGGGGGATGGGGATGGGCACATTGTAAGCCAGTATTTCCAGGCTTTTGTTCTCTGGCGACCTCCCTGGCGGTTTGCTGTGCCTCTTCTGAGAGTCAGAGCAGCAGCAGCCGCATCTCAGCCTCTGTCTCAGAACAGAGGGATAGCAGACCGTTCTCCACTGATGTTCTGGCCACTTTAACTCTGTATCTGTTGGTGCTGCTTAACCCTGCAGTGTCCCGGGATGTGCGCCCCACACCCAGCGTCGCAGCCCTCACTTCCAGGGCCCGCGCATATCTGTCCTTTGTGTTTCTAATACCGCCAGCCACCAGCCACCCCCGCATGCTCCCGGAGCTCCCAGTCTCGGTCTGGTTCCAGTGAGCACAACGGAGCTCTGTTTCAGTCTGGTCACGCAACCCTGGCTCACAATCTCAGGCTGCTCTCTCACGGGTGCTGGTCCGCTGCAACATTATTTTAAGTATTTCCAAATTTGTTATTTTATTAAGTAGATGAATTAAAGCAAACATGAATTGTCCAGGGGCTCAGCTGTCTCCATTTTCCCATGAGTCACATGCAGCTAAGTGGGTCCTTCCTGGCTGTCTCGCATATTTCTGCCAGTGAAATATTTCCCTGTGGAAGCAGAACTGACGGTGCTTCATTTATAAAGGAGGCTTTCTGGACTCATGGATGATGACAGTCAGTCAGTCGATAAGGGGTGATGATAACAGTATGTAATATCAGGGCACATTAGGTCTCTGGCATGAATTGGGGAGAGAAGTAGGCAGTTAGAAACCTTATCATTTGAAACAGGTGAAGGCCTGGTGGCAGTAAAAATGCGTAAGCAAATAAACTCACACCTGTGAGTAGGCAGAGGATACAAGCGCTGGATGAAAGGAGTTGTCGACTGAGTGGGGAGATTGCTTCCTTGGACCAGGATTGGGGTGCTATGGGCACACGCAGCCACTCCAAGACAGGGCCTATTGATTCTTGCCAAGCACACCAGCAGTGAAATACGTTCTGAATGCCAGCTCTTCCTGTGGCTGAGGCGTAGCCTACAAAGTCAGGGCCCACTGGCTTTAGGTCATTCTGCCTGGCCATATAGGGGAGGGTGGGCTCAGGGAGGGGATTTTACCAATTTAGTAAGTTGTCTGGCTCGTGTAACTGAAAGTCTTCCCCCCCAAGAAGGAGCACCAAGTTGCAAATTCCTTTACCAATAATCATGATGCATTAATTACTAAAAACATAATTCTAAATAATCCCTCTCTGGAAGAACGCTCAAAAAACATCAATGACACCATTTAAATAATTATATAATAAATGCCTAGAAAAACACCCATGAACTCCACACAAGCTGAAATGAATTAACAAGGATAAGTAAGTCTAGAATGTAAAACCCACTGTAGTTTGTCCAAAAAGCTAAATGCCTGACAATGGGTCACTAAGGGCAAAACACTATCCTCATGACCTCAGGAAGTTATTTGTGGCTACTTAAAATTTTTCTTTTATAACATTCGTCAGGGAACTAGGGAGAACAAAATGAACTTACTACTTTTTTCTTAGTGTTTACCAAAGAAACCTTAGCTCACTTCTGAGCCAACAAAAATAAAATTCATTTGTCTCCACTCCAGGATGTCACTTTGGGCAAGGTAATAACTAAGTCATTTGTATACTACGCGTCTAGCCATACTTACATTATTTATAAGCTCATGAAGTCTGTAATTATAATGTATCCATGCACTACAAATGTGAATGTACCTTTGTTCATTTTTTCCCCTTTTAGTAGAAATTACATTGAAAGTGTAGGCTTCTTTTTTTTTTTTTTTAAAGATTTTATTTATTTATGTGACAGAGAGATAGCCAGAAAGAGAGGGAACACAGCAGGCGAGTGAGAGAGGAAGAAGCAGGCTCCCAGCGGAGGAGCCTGATGTGGGACTCGATCCCGGAACGCCGGGATCACGCCCTGAGCCGAAGGCAGACGCTTTAACGACTGCGCCACCCAGGCGCCCCTGAAAGTGTAGGCTTCTAATGATTAAAAATAATTGACTGGGAGGTTGTGTGTATATTCTTTGTTGCTACACGTTTTTATTGACTGGACTCCTCCAAGGGCTCGTTCATACGGGTCTCACTGCCTCTTCTGCCTTCCTGTACTTCACAGACCGTCGCACCACAGGTCTGCAGGCTCCTTAGAGAAGGGGCACGATCTTTCTCATCACTGCAAATTTCCTTATTATGGCACCTAGCACAGAAATTTATGAAAAGATACTTGACATAATTCATAGGGAATCAGAATTTTCTACTTCTAATGACGCTTCGTTTCCTGAGCGAAGTGACGGGTTAACCCGGAGAAGCCAGGACAGAGCCTAATTGCTGAGTGTAAATCTAGACAGAGAGGGAGGGCTGGTTTCTGAGAAGGTGAAGAATGGTGCCTGCCAGCCTGGCTGGTGTGAGGGAAAAGTCACACAGCAGACTCTAGGTGGTGGGAAGGCTGGAGAAACGGGAGGGACCCTCCTGCTGTCCCTATAAAAAGTCAGTAAAATCTATCCTCCTAACAGCTGTGGAATGGGAACCCTGCTAGCAGATGAGTGCAGGGTAAAAACAGATGCTTGTCACAGGGACGGCCGACATAGGTATAGGACACGTGTTTATTCAATTGGATCAAGAGCCCAACAGTTATCTACTAAGAACCTGCTCTGTGCCCTTAACTGTTCTAGCTTCGGGGCCCACCAAGGAAGCACAACCCAACATGCGCTCTGCCCTCCGGAACCCCGTGGTTCCCTAACGCTTGTCCCGGATCTACTTCCAACAGTGGATCCTTATTCCCCATGGATTCCGTACCTGTGGAGCTACCCGCTCACTAAAATTTGTAACCCCCAAATCCAATGTTCTTGGACATGCAGAGTGGCAAAAAAAAAGGGGGGGGTCCCAGCTGAGGTCAAAGAAGGCCAAACTGCCTTGTTTCAGCTCTCCTACTGTAAACAAGAATCCCCTTCACAGTCGATTATTGCTGCATTTTTTGGCTTTTTTTCATCCCTGCCAGTGATTTCCATTTAAAATGGTCCTCAGGTGTAGTGCTGAAGTGCTCCCTAGTCTTCCAAGCAAGAAAAGGCTGTGTGTCTCATGGGGGAAATGCGTGTTAGATAAGCTTCATCCAGGCAGCAGTTACGGGTTGTTGGCCATGAGCTCAATGTGAACAGATCAGCGATGCATATGTTAAATAAGTTGTCTTTAAGGAAACACACATAAAGTAAAGTGATGTACTGACTGGTTGACAGATAGGTGAGGAGGGACCTAACTGTGCTGCCCCTCGGAGCACTGATTCAGTGCTCACTAACTCAGGGTTTGCAGGACCACGAATAATGAGAATGAAGTGAATCTGTGCCTTCCTCTATTGCTGTTCAAGTGAAGGGAAACGCAGAGCAGAAGTAATCTTTAGGAAGGGCCAATTGTGGGCCAAACGTGGTGCTAAACATTTAAAATACATTCACTCACGTAACTCTCACAACCAACTTGTGAGGTAGGTAGCAGCTTCACTTGACAGATGAGAAAACTGATGCTCAGAGAGGTTAAGTGAATTTTCCAAGGTCACACAGCCGGTGATAGAATACTATCCCTACCACTGCCTGGGAGATGACCGGGGGAGAGGATACAATTAAACGGAACATTTATTCTCAGTCTCAGTTGTTTTGATGGTAGGATGTGAGTATAAGGGACAATTTGAGAAGACAACAATTAGGACGATCTCAGCCAAGGGACAAAAGATTCTCCTCGAGGCTGGGGGACCTGTAAGCTGGACCATCACCTCTCCCTGTTGGAGATCCCGAGGGGGAGGGTGACAGGGAGAGGCTGGGCTTCCACCAGTGTGAAGGTTCCCCTTTCCCACAGGGCACATTATAATCCACTCTTAATTACTCATTCGTTTACTCAACATGTACTGAATACCTACTATCTTACCCCAAGTTTAGACACTGGGGATTCAACAGTGAACAAAACAAATACAAAGCACTAGGCTCAAGGAACTTATGCACTAGTGACAGGATTGAAAGACTCAGTTGTGCGGCCTCAGGTTAGTACTTTTCCTAAAGTATTGTGGTATTCCAACTTTCACGAACACCAACAAATACTGATGCAGAAATATGTCCATACTGTCTGACTCTGATAACAGCACCGAAACCGCCAAGGAGATGAGCAGCAGCCACACCAGCCTGCTGCTTGCACGCAACGGAGCGCTCAGTTTTCTAGGCCCCCCTTCCCACGGTGAACTAGATATTCTGAAAAGCTGCCCTGCTGCGAGACATCACCTGCTGGATAAATGGAGCAAAAACTGGCCCATCATTATCAGAGTTAGCCTAAGGAAATGATGCACCTCCAAAGTCACTTGAAGTCTTTTTAGAACAATGGTTCTGACCCTGGCCTGCACACAGAATCTCGGGGCTTGCAAAAGTCCTGTTGCCCAGGTCACGAGCAAACCAATTAAATCAGAATCTTGCAGGAGAACTCGGCCATCAGGATTTTATAAGACTCCCCAGGGGATTCTGATGTCCAGCCAAGGTCAAGAACCACTGCTTCAGAATGTGACAGAGCACACGGTGTGCAGGGAGAGTTGGTGATTCCAGTGTTCTGTCAATTTCACTAAAAACTGCAGAAGCCGGTGGATCTGAAAAGTTACCTAGCTTCTTAAATTTCCTCTCCATTCCCTCCTTTCTTCTGCTCTCCACCCTGTGCTGGGAGGTGTGGCCTCAAACTGACAAACCAGAGACCAAGAGGCACGTGCTCTACGACAGAGCAGTCAGGTGCGCCTTGACTCTTGTTTTAAACTGATTATTTTGAAATAACTTTAGGCTTACAGAAGAGGAAGAGAGTGCAGAGAGCTGAGGCTGTGGGTCTGGGTGCCACACTTTGAACAGCAACCTGGACAATACCTAGATTGACACACCAGAAATGCCATTCACTGGCTGTGTGGTTGGCTGACCTGCAGTTCCCTTATTTGGAAACGGGAAACTCCCCTTACCTTCCAAGGTTGCTGGGAAGAGCAAAGGAGCAAACATCCACCGAAGCCCTCCGTTAGCCATGAGTTACCCACAAGCATCCATTATTCTCACTACCTACAAGCTACCGTGCAGAGGCTCGCCCAGTTACAGTCAAGAAGGACGGCATTAACTTGGTGTCGCACACTGTACGGTGACTTCATGTCCGTTCCACAGTTTAAGCTCCACATAATCCTGGGAAGCAGGTACACGACACTGTCCTTCACTTACTAAATGGCTCACCCTGCGGGTCTGAGGGTGTTGCTTTTCCATATTAACTCTCCCTGAAATATGCGGGCTGCTCCTTGGTGCTCTCGCTGTCAGGAGTGACTGAAGACGCCTTATGAATGTGGCGGCTCAGTCAGCACGGGGTTCCTAGGTCTGTGTCGCCAGGCCCGAACCACTCCTACTTTTCAGACAGAGCTTCTCTGCAACCTCAGCCTGCTTTGGGGCCCAGCCCATTCCACCCCGGGTCCTCTCCTGGGGAACTCAAGGAGGCACTAAGGGAGGTGGGGCTCAGGCTCCCTCCAGTGGTTCCGCACCCAGGGCACCCTGCCCTCCATTGTAGAATGGTAAAGTCAATTCAACACATTAGCTTTTTCATCAAAGGAGTTCAACTATTTAAGGCATCCATTTGAAGTAAAAACAAAAAGAAAAACAAAAAACAAAACACACACCATCGCCCCCCATGAACATCCCTGGCTTTCCTCCCTGACCTCTTCACTTTCCTTTGAAGGCTTTGTGGGGCAGTGGAGTGGTGGGACTTATCCACCTGAAAACCCCATCCTGAACAGCCTCCAGAAAGTTTTCCTTAGACATTTCTAGTCCCTCCCACCCACCTTCTGGGAAGAGTAAAGGTCTCATGGGGAAATCTTTACAACTGCCTAAAATAAGCTGACATTCATTTATACACTCACAAGTCTTCTCCAGCCTCCAATCTTTCTAACAGTGCCACTCCATGATCTAAATAACAAAAAACATTTACATTCATGTGCTCCCTGGCTTAAAAATTCTTCTCATGACAATGCAGGGTTCCTTCTTAATTAGCTGCTAAAAACTAGAGGCTGTCTTACAATTAAAAACACAAACAAGTTGAGATCATTTGTGGGGTAGTTTAAGGTAAAGGAAGCACCATAATCTTATCCTCTGTGGGGAGGAATTTAGAATGAAGGAAGGCTAGCTGTCCTTGGGCTCCATCCAAGAGAGTGTTGTCACCAAACTACCCAAAGAGGGTCTTATAGGGCAGCTTCTTGCTCTCATCTCCTTCTAAGTCCATTCCAACTCCCACACTAGCTCTGCTCCAGCCAATTCCTTCACATCTCTGCTCAGGGCCTTATTCTATCAGGAAGCCATTCTGGCTCTTTTTCTACAAATCTGGGTGAAGGATCCCCTCCTCTGGGCTCTGTGACAATCTTACATCATAAGTGTGTTAGTTTAACAAGTATTGCATGG
>NW_024426791.1:0-1615 GCF_017311325.1 Ursus maritimus
GTCATTCAGGGTGGGAGAACAGGCAGGGCCTTCCGAGCCCCCGGTAACATTCGAAGGCCCCCTGTGCCAAAATGCTTGGGCCCATGCTCCCGCTCACCAGCGTGCTCACCTCAGCCCGCCCCTCACTCCCCGCACAGCCTGCGGATCCGGCCTGCTGGCCTCCTGGGGGCTAACCCTTCCTTAGGTCAGCTCACGAGAGGCCCCTACCAAGGGTCCTGGCGCCACCACGCCAGGGATTGGGGACCTCCAAGCACCAGCGCCAGACCCACCCTGCTGCCCCGCCGCAAACCGGCCCGCTAGGGGCACCGTCCTCATTCAGGGTGGGAGAACAGGCAGGGCCCTCCGAGCCCCCGGCGACCTTCAAAGGCCCCCTGCGCCAAAACGCTTGGGCCCACGCTCCCACTCAACAGCGCCCTCACCTCGGCCATTCCCTCTGCATGCCACACAGCCTGCGGACCGGGCCTGTTGGTCTTCTGTGAGCTAAACGCAAACCCTACGTCGGCCCCCGAGGGGCCCCTCCCAAGGGGTATGGCGCCGCCACGACGGGGCGCCGCTGGTCATTCAGCACGGTAGAACTTGCTGAGCCCTTTGAGCCCCCAGTGACCTTCGAAGGCCCCCCGCGCCAAAACGCTTGGGCCCACGCTCCCGTTTGCCAGTGCATTCACGTCGACCCTTCCCTCCACTTGCAGTAAAGCCGTCAGATAGGTCCTGCCGGCCTCCTGGAACTAACTGAAACCCTACGTCGGCGCCGGAGCGGCCCCTCCAAAGGGGCCTGGCTCCGCCATGCCAGGGCTTGGGGACCCCCGAGCACCACACCAGACTCACCCTGCAGGCCCGCCACGACCCGGCCCGCTAGGGGAGCTGTCCTCATTCAGGGCTGGAGAACGGGCACTGCCCTCCGAGCCCCTGTTGACCTTCAAAGGCCCCCCGCAACAAAACACTTGGGCCCATGCGTCCGCTCACCAGCGTGCTCACCTCAGCCCGCCCCTCTGCTCACAGCACAGCCAGTGGATCGGGGCTGTCGGCCTCCTTTGGGCTAACCCTAACCCTAGGTTGGCTCAGGAGGGGCCCCTCCCAAGGGGCCTGGCACTGCCACGCCGGGGATTGGGGACCCCTGAGCACCAGCGCTGAACTCACCCTGCTGCCCCACCACTACCAGGCCCACTAGGGGGCCATTCTCATTCAGGGCAGGAGAAAGGGCAGGGCCCTCCGAGCCCCTGGTGAACTTTGAAGGCCCCCACGCCAATACGCTTGGGTCTATGCTCCTGCTCTCCAGCACCCTCTCCTCATCCGGCCCCTCTGCTCGCCGCACAGCCGGCAGACTGGGACTGCCGGCCTCCTGGCGGTTAACCCTAACCCTAGGTCTGCTCCCGAGGGGCCCCTCCCAAGGGGCCTGGTGCTGCCACGCCGGTGATTGGGGACTCCCGAGCCAAACCACCGGACACACCCTGCCGCCCCGCCGACACCCAGGCCGCAAGGGGCGCCGCCGGTCATCTAGGTTGGAGAACAGGCAGGGCCCTCTGAGCCCCCAGTGACATTCGAAGGCTCCCCGCGCCAAAATGCTTCGACCCACGCTTCTGCTCACCAGTGCCCTCACCTCGGCCAGCCCCTCCGC
>NW_024426791.1:5627-6430 GCF_017311325.1 Ursus maritimus
GGGCTACCCCTAACCCTAGGTGGGCCCCTGAGGGGCCCCTCCCAAGGGGCCTGGCGCCACAACGCCGGGGATTGGAGACCCCGAGCCTCAGCACCTGACTCACCTGCCGCCCAGCCGCCACTCGGGGGCTTGGGGTGCTGCCGTTCATTCAGGGCGGGAGAACGGGCAGGGCCCTGTGAGACACGTCGACCTTTGAAGGGCCCCCGCGCCAAAACGCCTAGGCCCACCCTCCCACTCACCAGCGCCCTCACCTAGGTCTGCCACTCCGCTCTCCACACAGGTGGCGAATAGGGCCTGCTGGCCTCCTAGGGGCTAAACCTAACCCTAGGTTGGCCCCCGAAGAGCCCCTCTCAAGGGGCCTGGTGCTGCAACACCAGGGATTGGGGACGCCCAAGCCCCAGCGCTGGATGCACCCTGCTGCCCCTCCCCACCCGGTCCGCTAGGGGCGCCGCCGTTCATTCACGGTGGGAGGACGGACAGGGCCCTCAGAATCCCCGCCAACTTTCGAAGGTGTCCAGAAACAAAACGCTTGGGCCCAGGCTCATATTCACCATCCGCTAGGGGCGCCGCCGTTCATTCACGGTGGGAGGACGGACAGGGCCCTCAGAATCCCCGCCAACTTTTGAAGACGCCCCGAACCAAAACGCTTGGGCCCAGGCTCATATTCACCAGCACCCTCACCTCAGCCCAACTCTCCGCTCGACACGCAGGTGGTGTATCGGGCCTGCCGGCCTCCTCGGGGCTAACCCTAACCATAGTTCAGCCCCCGAGGGGCACTTCCCAGGGGCCTGGCATCACAACGC
>NW_024426792.1:0-6367 GCF_017311325.1 Ursus maritimus
CTCCCCCTGCTTATGTTCCCTCTCTTGCTGTCTCTCTCTCTCTCTCAAAAAATAAATCAAAATCTTAAAAAAAAAAAAAAGTTCTAACCCATATCAACTGTGGTCCCTGTTTTGTTCTCTCAGCCTTCCATATTTTCACTAACAGCTTGGGCATCTACCCAGCTGCCTCCTGGGAGAAACCCTGGCTGTGCCTCTCTCCCTCCTCACAGCTTGACATCCCTCCAGCCCAGTCGCCTCATCCTCTCTGTCATTCCCCCATCTCAGGTCCTTACCACCCCTCCTGTGGCCTCATCTCCCTCCTGCCATCAGTATGCATCTCTGTCATCATCAGAGAGATCTCTTACATGATTTTATCCTGTGACTCCCCTCATTAAAAACCTTTGATGCTACTCTTTGTAGAAGAAGGTTTCCACAGATGCAGTGTTCTTAACCCTCTGGCTGGAACATAGCCTTGCCTTTCCACCTCGTGGGCTGGGATTGCCAAACTCTTCCATTTTCCAGAAGGCTGAGCTTTCCTGCCTCTGGGCTTGATCTGCAGATGCCCAGCTCCACATGCTTTTTCGTCTCTGTCCCACCTGGTGACTGCATCCTCATTTTTTGAGATACAAGCCAAGTGTCATTTCTCAATACCACCTCTCACTTTGCTCTCCTAGCATTTCCGGCCCCCTCCTCTGCCCTAGCTCTTCTCATCACGTTATAACTTGGTAGCCTGCACCAGACTGTGAACATCCCAGGGCAGGACTGTGGCTCTGTTTCCTTTCTAATCACATAGTCTCACATGGTATGAGGCATCCAAGCGGAAGTCGTTCAGTCAGATCAGAAGGCTTGGAAGGGTTTGAAGGTGGTGTGTGATAAAGCCAGGATTGTTTAAAAATATCTCAAACTGGGGGAGAGGGCTATGGATCGGAAGGGACAGAGTAGGTGCTGTGACACTGGCTTGAAAGTTGTTCAGTCAGTGGTAAGTCCGTGAAAGAATGAACGCTGTAATCAAGCTGCGAATCATAACCAAGGCATTATCGACTCATTCTCTTTTCATCTCTTTCTTTTTTGTATCTCCTTGGGGGGAAAAAAAAGCCAGATACAAATTACCAAGCTCCTTTTGGTCCTCAGTACAAAATATGCTGTGTCTCCGTCCCCACTCGTGTCCCAAACACGCACATATATTGTACTTCTCCGTACCTCCTTCTCTGCCTCTTCCCCTCCCGCTGCTCTCCCTTTTCCTCTCTGTCCCTCTTTCTCTTGTATTCATTTGTTCCTCACTGTCTCATCAAAATGGGCACATGACGACTTAAACCTGAAGCAGTCATAGCACCTGGCCCTGTGAACCGGTTCACACCTACTTTCCAGCATACATAAAGAGAAAGTTGACCCCTTGTGGGGTGAAGTGGAGACAAGCAAGAGAAAAGGAACATTCTCCTTTGACGCGAACGTGGGCGGAATGATAAAGTACCTCACCATTTCCTTTTCTGCTGATGTGCTTCACAAACATTAACAGTGAATTGTGGTTCAGAACTCATTTAAATCCATTTGGAATCATCAGCACACTGGTTTGTTTGTCTTTAACACCCTGTTTCTATTTTTGCACTGAAGCTCAACCCCCACATTTACCGCACTGAGAAGATGTATCCCTGACAGTGTTGTGTGGTATGAGTACTGATTTGTTACTCATTCTTTCATTCTGTTAGGAAAGAAAACCACTTTTTCTTCTGTCAACTAGGTTCAGTGATTGGGGGCCTGCAAATTAACGGACAAAAGACAGATCACCAAGAGAAAAGACAAGGTTTATTCGTGTATACAGGAGCACACAGAGTGGCATCTGATCAGCGAGAGTTAAATTTGCTTATCCTACTAAGAAAAGTCCTTCAGAGGACCTTAAGGAAAAGCACATAGCAGGGAAACGAATGAGGAAAAAATGTGGAAGGCACAGAATGTTTTGGCAAGGTTTTGTTTATGTAATTTCTCATCCAGGTACAAGTGGTCCTGAACCTCCCAGAGAGGGGATTTTTGGCAGCTGTATTTTCAGGAGGCTTTGCTTAAGCCAGCAAAAGAGATTAGGTTTTTAATGCAGCTACTGTTGATTCAGATATGTTCAGCTTAAGATCATCTTTATACCATATTAATGGGTATAAATTCAATTCACTCAGCGAATATTTATTCGCACCCAATGGTTGTCATTATTTTAGGTGCTGGGGATACAACAGAGAAAAAATTGAGAAAAATCCCTGCCCTCACTGAGCTTACATTCTAGCGAAAGACTGACAATAAACAACATAAATAAGTAAAATACATAGCATGTTTGATAATGATCAGTATTAAGGAGAAAAATTAAGAAGGGAAGGGTTCAGAAAGTTCCAATGTAACAGAGCATGCAAGTTTAGACCAATAAGCCAGGGAAGGCTCATTGAGAAGGTGATGTTTGAGTAAAGGCCCAAGGGAGAAGAGATCCATCAAACTAGATATTTGAACCTACAGCGTTTTTAGCATTTTATTAATGCTATTAATTGTTATTAATGTTTTTGACATTTACATACTAAGAAGGCAATACAGACTGAAAATTAACAAAGCTACCATGCAGGTCTTTGAGGTGACCATTCACCTAATGTAATTAAGCACCAGAGGGAACTGCATGGCCTTTGGAAGGTGGTGGTTTTACTGTAGGTCCCTTGACAGTGCGGGAATTAAGTGAATCACCACTTTGTTGTTTGGCCTTGTCAATATTGTCTTCCTACGCTGATTCCCTTTCCAGTACCAGACTTAGATTATTCTGGGCAGGCAACAATAGAGGGATGATTCTAGAAGTATTCCCATCATTGCTTCACAATGCAGTTGTTTCCCTTAGCAACAACCTAATTCACTAACCTATTGCCATAGAAATAGAATGCAGAGTATATAAGCAGTGTAATCTTACTTTTTAGTTTTTAAAACGCTCTTTCCTCCACCCCTGACGTTTTCCATGTTTCCAATTTAACACACCTTATCGTCCCTTGGCCTGTAGCCCAGCTCTGTTCTACTTTTTTTTTTTTGGCATATAGACCAGGGCAGTCTCCTCAAACCTGCCTTTCCAATTTGTATCTCTATATGGTTAAGAATAGAAAAGAAATTTTAAAAACTAAGCAGCAGTTACTCCCTGGAATGGCTTCCAATCACTTTGGTCTTATTAAAAGTCCTTTTGATATTTATGGTGACCACTTTGTTCAACAGGAATTGACTGCCATACCTAATAAGTAATCTTTTAAAAAAGAAGAGTCTTTTGATGCTTTGGATTCGGAGGGGAACTAAAACTGGGGCAGCCTCATGGAGGTTTATCTATTCTTCACCACACTGTATAAATATCCCTGTGGCAAAACTCCTTTCAACCAAAAATAAACTGATGCTGACTTTCAATGATTTGTTTTGGCACCTGGTTTATAAAAAAAAAAAAATGTTTCTCATCAAATTTTCTATATCCCGATTAATCAATTAAGTAAATAACTGCTGAGCATCTTCAAACCAGATATTGCCAAGACGAGGGGTAGAGCAATTAAAGATAAATCGTAGCTCTCACAAAGCTCAGAGTTTAGACAGGGATGCAGACTGAGCAAGAGAAGGAAGAGTTTCGAAAGCATGAATAAGGGCGGAAAGCCTTGGAAGCACATCAGACCAGAAAGTAACCCAGCTCCTGAGTGTCAGTTGGGCAGTTCAGGAAAGCTTCCTAAAGCTTGGTTTTGAAAGACAAGGCAGAATTACCGAGGTAGAAAACACAGCATGTGCAAAGGCACAAAGGTCTCGGGAACCTCACTGAGAGATTTTGGAGGAGACTGATGAGAGAGAAGGTTGGACACAGAGACAGCACAAAGAAGCTGAATGAAACACCTTTTAAAAAAGCAGAGGCAGTGGTACAGACATGGACAGCTCACTTTGGAAGTTTGGACTTTGGAAAATTCACTGCCATCTTAAGGAGAGCGGATCAGGGAACAGGGCAACAAGAGAGGAAAGCCAGTTGAGTCTGTAGAATTGGTATGGTAGAAAAGCACGGAAGGCCTGATTCGAGGCAAGAACAGATACACCTGATAGCATTCGGCAATCAGTTGGATATGGGGAGTGAGGGAAAGGAAAGAATGGAGTCTACGATGGCCACCAGATGTCTCCCAGATACCTGTTTGGATAAGAGAATGAATGTTCCATGAATATTGATGACACACTGAAATACCTTTATCATGATGGTGTTTGGAAACAGAAGTAAGACTATCCCTACAATGTTGGTAGTGGTCGGAACACTAAATCAGGAATCATGAGCTGGGTATAAACCACAAGTCTAATTGTTGTGTCACTGGAAAAGATATTTCTGATCATTTGTAAATTGAAGCTAATCATAGTCCTTCCCTATTCTGACACAGGCTTATTATGACCATCAAATGAGATAGGTTATGGAGAGTTGATTTTTTTTTCTTTTAAATTATAAAGCATTATAATAATGTGGTGGTAGTACCAGGTTCAGTGTGTAGGTGTCTACGCCCCTGATAGGGCACACTAGCAAAGATGAGCTCCTTTGGTGATTCGTCCCTGGCCTACCTCCTGCTGGCCTGGGTCCTAGCTGGTAGATTTCCAGCATGTGTGGCCCAGCATATGGAAGTCTGGGCCACTGGAATTGGGTGTGGAGTCTTAGGCTCTTTCTGGTGGAATTTTTTGACTATTTTTCCTGCCTCTTTGCTGGAGCCTAGTGTTATCTTCCAGTCTGAGGAAATTGCTAAATGATTCCTGCTCCCTGTTCCCTCACCCTGAAAATGTGCCAGATGTTCTGCTCTGGACTAGGACCATCTTTGGCCTTACATTAGACATCCAGAACAGGAGTATTCTTTCATGTACATGGGGTATAGTGTTGCCAATGGGAAAGTAAGATGCGTCCCTTCCAGAGCATGGCGTTTGTCCTTCGCCAGAGAAGGATCCATGGTAGGGAGGTCAGTGCTCGCCCAGTCCTGGCTTGGTGCTGGGCATAGTTTTCCCCAGGAGAATACAACTAATTGCTTTCTCTCAGTGCTTGGAAACCTGTTGGAAACAAATAAACTGAAGCTGGTAATGACAAAACCACGTTTTCCTCATCCTCCTTGGCAGTGGTCCCTCAAGTCAAGTCTGTGTACCCTGGAGAGTTTGCAGAGTGATCTGATTACTACCTTTGTAGGTAATTTGTCCTTTTTAATGTCTGCTTCCTTTTTGATCTTTTGTTTGCTTTTTATTTGGTAATTTCCCAATACCATGTCTGCGTGCGAATTTCTTTTTTATTTTTCCTACTTAGGGCTCAGTTTTCAGAAGTTATGTTTGATTCTGTCTCGGATCTGCCTGGCCTTTTTTGGAATGTTTTATCCTTTTCTCCTGGTTTTTGATTTCTTATTTTATATCTTTATGTTAAATGTACTTATTTTAAAGTTTTTGTTTCTTTTGCTTTATGAAGTTTAGGGAAATTGATATTTGTCAAATCTGCTAACTCACTGGTGGTGAATTATTTCCTTATATGTTTTAAAATTTGGGGTTGTGAGCTCAATTTCAATGACATACTATGAGTGAGAATCCTGCATGGTCCGTCTTAAGGGAGTCTCTCTTTAAGATGTTTTTGCTTTGTTTTTGCTAGTACTCCAGGGATGTTCCAGGCTGAAGAGCAATTATACGTATCATGATAAGTGTAAATTTGAACTAAACCAGCATGAGTACCAGCCTATGGTGGAAATTATTCGGAGTATTCAGAAAATATTGTTTTTGTCCACCCAGAGCTCAGTTTAAGATGGATGAGCTTTATTTTTGTTTCCCTGTGCAGTGGGCTAGCTCTATGCTAATCTACCCTTTCATCAATTATAGTCCTTTAAGGACCCTGATTTCAAGGGTCCATCTCTTCACCTGGTCTTAGGCACAAGGTCCTGTTTTCTATCCCTTTATGGGCATTAAGACGAAAGTACCAGATAAGGGGTTGACAGACTATAGCCCAAAGGCCAAATACAGCCTGCCACTACCCTTAGTAAATGTAGTTTTACTGGAACACAAGCATGCCCATCTGTTTATATTGACTGAGCTGTTTTCGTGGTACAATGGCAGAGTTGAGTGGTTGCCACAGAGATCATATGGCCCACAAATCTGAACATATTCAATATCTGGCCCTTTAGAGAAAGCATTTGCCAACTTCTGCCCAAGATTAATGAGACTGAAAGCCCAGCCCTCATCCCCACCCCTTGGGCTGCAGGGACATCAATTATGATTACCCCTCAAGTGGTCCTCTTTCTCTTTATTTCTAGCTCCTGGCAGTCTTCTTTACTTTTTTTAAGCCCTGCCAGGCATTTAAAATGTGTCTATTTTGGGACGCCTGGGTGGCTCAGTTGGTCAAGTGCCTGACTCTTGATTT
>NW_024426793.1:0-3139 GCF_017311325.1 Ursus maritimus
TGTTGCCAGTCATTCAGGAAGGGAGAACGGGTAGGGCCCTCCAATCCCCCTGCGACGTTCGAAGGCCCCCCGTGCAAAAACTCTGGCTCCCATGCTCCTGCTCCCAGCGCCCTAACCTCGGCCCACCCCTCCGCTTGCTGCAGAGCTGGAGGATCGGGCCTGCTGGCTTCCTGGGTGCTAACCCTACCCCTAGGTCGCCCCCAAGGGTCCCCTCCCAAGTGGCCTGGCGCCGCATGCCAGGGATTGGGCCCCCCAAGTCTCAGCGCTGGACGCACCCTGCCGCCCCGCTTCCACATGGGGTGCTAGTGGTGTCGCCAGTCCTTCAGGGCGACAGAACGGGCAGGACCCTCCGAGCCACCTGCGACCTTCGATGGCACCCCGAGCCAAAGCCAAATGCTCTGGCCCATGCTCCCGCTCGCCAGCTACCTCACCTCGACCCACACCTCCATTCACTGCACATGGGCGGAATGAGCCTGCCAGTCTCCTGGGGGCTAACCCTAACCCTAGGTCAGCCCCCGAGGGGCCCGTCCCAAGGGGCCTGGCACCACAACGCCGGGTATTAGAGACCCCCAAGCCCCAGCGCTGGACTCACCCTGCCGCCCCACCACCACCCGGGCCGCTAGGGGTGCCCCTGGTCATTCAGTGCGGGAGAACGGGCAGGGCCCTCCGAGCCCACAGCGACCGTCGAAGGCCCCCCTATGAAAAACACTTGAGCCCATGCTCCTGCTCCTCAGCGCCCTCACCTTGGCTTGCTCCTCTGCTCGCTTCAGAGCTGGTGGATGAGGCCTGCCCTCCTCCTGGGGCTACCCATAACCCAAGTTGTCCCCTGAGGGGCCCCTCTGAAGGGGCCTGGCACCGCAATGCCTGGGATTGGGGACCCCCGAGCCCCAGCGCTGGACTGATCGTGTCGCCCCGCTGCCACCTGGGCTGCTAGGAGCACTGTTGGTCATTCAGGGAGGGAGAACGGGCAGATCCCTCCATGCCCCTGGCGACATTCGAAGGCCCCCCGCGCCAAAACGCTTGGGCCCATGCTCCCGCTGCCCTCACTTCGGTCCGCCCCTCCGCTCGCAGCACAGCCTGTGGATCAGGACTGCCAGCCTCCTGGGTGTTACCCCAACCTTTGGTGGGCCCCCGAGGGGCCCATCCCAGGTTCCTATTGCTGCAACACCGGGGATTGGGGACTCCCGAGCTCCAGCGCCCAACTCACCCTCCCACCCTACCGCCACCTGGACCCCTAGGGGCGCCGCCATTCATTCAGGGAGGGAGAATGGCAAGGGCCCACCAAGTCACCGGCCACCTTCGAAGGCCCTCCGCACCAAAACGCTTGGGCCCACGCTCCCGCTGGCCAGCGCCCTTACCTCGGCCTTCCCCTCCGCTCACCGCACAGCTGGCGGATTGGGCCTGCGGGCCTTCTGGGGGCTAACACAAACCCTAGGTTGGCCCCCTAGTGGCCCCTCCCTAGGGGTCTGGCGCCGCAACGACGGGGATTGGGGATTCCTGAGCTCCAGCGCCAGACTCACCATGCCCCCCACCACCACCCGGGCCACAAGGGGCACCCCCGGTCATTCAGGGCGGGAGAACGGGCAGGACCCTCTGAGCCCCTTGTGACCTTCAAAGGCCCTTCACTCCAACATTTTGGGCCCACGTTCCCGCACGCCAACGCCCTCATCTCAACCCGCCCCTCCGCTCACCGCACAGCCGGGCAGATCGGGCCTGCTGGCCTCCTGGGGGTAACCCTAACCCTAGGTCGGCAACTGAGGGGGCCCTCTCAAGGGGCCTGGGGCCGCAACACCAGGGATTGGTGACCCCCGAGCCGCAGCGCTGGACTCACTTTGCCGCTCCACCGACACCGGGGCCGCTAGGGGCCCCTATGGTCATTTAAGGCGGGAGAACGGGCAGGGCCCTCGGAGCCCCCGGCGACCTTCGAAAGCCCCCCCAGGCAAAACGCTTTGGCCAACACTTCCGTTCTCCAGTGCCCTCACCTCGGCCCGCCCCTCCGCTTGCTGCACAGCCAGAGGATCGAGCCTGCCAGCCTCCTGGAGCTAACCTTTACCCTAGGTCGGCCCCAAGGGGCCCCTCCCAAGGGGCCTGGTGCCACAACGCCTGGTATTGGGGACCCCTGAGTCTCAGCGCCAGACCCACCCTGCCGCCCTGCCACCACTCGGGCTGCTAGGGGAGCCGCCACTCATTCAGGGCGGGAGAACGGGCAGGGCCATCCGAGTCCCCGGCGACATTCGAGGGTCCCCGGCGCCAAAATTTTGGGTACCACCGTCCAGCTCGCCAGTGCCCTCACCATGGCCCGTCCCTCCGCTCGCCACCCAGCTGGCGTATGGGGCCTGCCGGCCTCCTGGGGGCTAACCCTAACCCTAGGTTGGCACCAGAGGGGCCCCTCTGAAGGGGCCTGCCACCACAACGCCGGGGATTGGGGACACTTGAGTCATAATGCCGGACTCACCCTGCTGCCCCGCTGACACCAGTGGTGCTAGGGCGCCACCGGTCGTTTTGGGCGGGAGAACGGGCAGGGCCCTCTGAGCCCCGGTGAACTTTGAAGGCCCCCAGCACCAAAACGCTGGGGCCCACGCTCCGCTCGCCAGCGCCCTCACCTCAGACCGCGACTCCATTCGCCTCAAGACGGTGGATCGGGCCTGCTGGCCTCCTGAGGGCTAACTCTAACCCTACATTGGCCCCAGAGTGGCCCTTCCCAAGGGGTCTGGCACTGCAACGTCGGGTAGAGGGAAGCCCGAGCCTCAGCACCAGACTCACTCTGCCGCCCCGCCATCACCCGGGCCGCTAGGGGTGCCACCGGTCATTCAGGCGAGAGAACAGGCAGGGCCCTCCAAGCCCCCGGTGACCTTCGAAGGCCCCCCGCTCCAAAACGTTTGGGCCCACGCTCCCGCTCGCCAGTGCACTCACCTCGGCCCGCCCCTCTGCTCGCCGCTCAGCAGGCGGATCCGGCCTGCCGGGCTCCTGGGGGCTAACCCTAAACCAAGGTTGGCCCCTGAGGGGCCCCTCCCAAGGGGCCTGTCGCCACAACAACGGGGATTGATGACCCCAAGCCCCAGCGCCGGACTCACCCTGCCGCCCCGCTGGCACCCAGGCCACTGGGGAGCTGCTGGTCATTCACGGCGGGAGAATGGGA
>NW_024426793.1:5746-6350 GCF_017311325.1 Ursus maritimus
GCTGTAGAGCATTCAGGGCGGGAGAACCAGGAGGGCCCCCAGAGCCCCCGGCGAACTTCGGCGATCCCTAAACCCAACCTTGAAGCCCATGCTCACCCCACCCCGCACCCTCACCTCAGCCCGCGGCGAAGCTCGCCACATAGTGGGCAGATCTGGCCTGCGGGGTTCGTGGGCCCCAACACTAACCCTAGTTCATCTGTGGAGGGGCCCCTCCCCAGGAGCCTGAAGCCACAGCCGCGGGGATTCGGGACACCTGAGCCCTACAGCAGGACTCAGTCTGCCACCCCGCAGGAAACCGTGAACCTTGGGAGGCCATAGAGCATTCAGGGCGGGAGAACCAGGAGGGCCCTCCTGAGCCACCAGCGAACTTCGGCGGCCTCCCGCACCCCAACCCTGAGGCCCACGCTCACCCTCCCCACACCCTCACCTCAGCCCGTGTAGCTAGCCATATAACCAGCAGATCGGGCCTGCGGGGCTCCTGGGGCCTAACCCTAGCCCTAGGTTGGCCGTGGGTTTGTGGGCCTCCCCAGGAGCCTTACACCGCAGCCCCCGGGAAGTGGGACACCTGTGCCCCACCGCACGACTCAGCTTGCCACCCGACAGG
>NW_024426794.1:0-6335 GCF_017311325.1 Ursus maritimus
AGAAAGAAAGAAAGAAAGAAAGAAAGAAAGAAAGAAATATGTAATCTGAGACTGTCATGATTCATGAGTTAATTGTATTGCAGATCCTCTGGGGGGGTCTCTTTCATTAGCTATCATAGTCTTATCTGCCCTATCCATAATGAAAGATTAATTTTATGAGATATATTTTGAAAGCCAAATATGGCAGCATCTTTATAGAAAACAGAGTGATGGCTCCAATTGGGCAGCATTTCGAATGTCCTGTCATCCATCAACGATGCAGTGCGTGGTGTCCCTGTGGATGAGACTCCGTTCAGTGTGACCTGTTTTCCTCTCTTATGTGTCATGCCGTTCTTCATCAGCTGTGCCCCCGTGAGGGGGACGTGATGTGGGCCTGTGTATGTGTACAGGTGCACGCATCTATTCTGGAGCCGGAAAGGATCACCGGTGTCACATGGTTAGAGAATTTTTTTATTGCGCAAATAAAAATTGACTGGCTCTCCCCCCGGACAGCATTCTATTGATGATGCCACCTAAACCACTTACAATATGAAAATGCATCAGTCCTCATGTGTTTTTAGTCAGGGCTTCATCACACAGCAGCAAATCAAAAGGGAAGTGGTGTTACCATAATACTATGCAGTGTAGAGAAGCGTGTGTAGTTCTGCTCTAACTGTCTGTTTTTAAAAGCATCCTTTCCTTCCGATCCTGCAGATGAGAGCGAACTCGCCTGCAATCTCTCCCACCTCCAACAGCACAGCTCCATTTGGCCTGAAGCCTCGATCAGGTAAATTAAAACCTCAGCGTCCTGACACTTCTAAACCCTCAGTGGTTTGTCTTTGGCCTTTTTAATGTGTTAGCGTGAGCAGCCTTGTGAACGCACTCGGTGAACACTGAGTCCTGACATCAGAGCTTTGCGGCAGCTTGGGGAGGCCAGACTTTGGAGCCTTGTTTTCAGTGATTCACCTGTTAAGTCCATGTTATTTGTAGTAGATATCTTAACTCCTTTTCAATCCGAGCAAAGAGAAAAGGTGATGCGGCATGTAAGTGGGGAAGAAATATTCTAATGAGTTTTTTACCTAGGGCTTCGTGGTAAGCTGCTGAGCTAAGGAGCAGCCTCTGACAGGGTGACTTCTCTAAAATACCCTTTGTTGGCTTTCTAACCTCATAGGGTTAGGTATTTTCTCCTACAACTGGGTGATTGTTTCAAGGCTCACATGAGTAGTCAGGAGTCATTTCTTTAAAAGAGCCTTTCTGCTTAATATTACCTGCTTTCTTTTAATTAATTGTTAGCACATTCACAGACGTAAATTATAGCAGTGTGCAAAATAACTCTGGGTTTTAAAAAGAAGGATGATGCTTTGAGCAATTCGGTTCTTCTGATTTCTCCACTAAAGTTCTGGCAATCTCTACCTTCTTTTAGGTCCTTTTTTATTTTAATACTTTCAGATCTTTGCATACACTCATGACTATAATGCTTTTAAGTAAGTGCTAAGAAAGGACTCAGACACATTTAAGCAAAAAGCTAGTAAAGAACTTAGATGTTCTTGGGTTTTCCAGTAAAGCATTTTGGCAAACAGAAGTTATACGTGTGTATATTTTGTAAACAGGTACCTATAAAAAACCAAATATAATTCCTTTATGAAGGAAACTTTTTGTTTTGGGAGCACGTTGATTGATGGGTAACATGTAGCCAGGTGTAATGGTTTCCTGGCGTTCTGGATGGCTATAAGGCAGCGCTATTTGAGAAAATGCTAGGCGTGGCAAAAGTTAGTAGGTGTTTTATGGAAAGCCAAGTTGTGTGTGAAATAAGGCTCAAATGACTGGCCTCCTCATTTATGGCACTGAGCACATGCAGTCAGAGCTGGGCTGGGCTTCCATTTCCCTGGGGTCTCAGGTGTGTGCTGGGAGAGATGATCAGTGGGTACATCTCCTCTGTGCCTTCAGTGATGGCCTGGCAGGAGAGTCATCTCTGTACATTCAGGACCTCACTGGGCTACAGACTTGCTTCTAATCTTTACAAGTAGTTTTAAGGAATTTTACAAATATAATTGGGCAATCAAAAGTTGAATGCATCTCCAAAGAACAATATTCTTTTGAACGTGCATCTTTATGATTTAGTTGTAAAATTGTCTCAATGATTTTTTTTCTCTTTTTTATGGCATCCAAATTCAGCTTATCAATATGGTACTTGTACTATTCAACCATGTCAAATTCATTGTAGTGGTGAAAAAGAAATGGGGTATTTATTTTGAATAGCAGAAAACAAAGATAATTTCCTCTCCAAGCTTCCAGCCCTTCTATAATGCTGACTAACCACTGTGGAAGTTGTTCTAGTTGTTGAAAGCTTTGTGGAGTTTGGTTGCTGTAAATAATGCTGATTTATCTTTAGGAACATCGAGTGGCGTGTTGGAATTTTATAAAATTGTGTTATATATTGGGGATTTTTTTTCATTGTACTTAGTAATTTAAACATATTACAGTATGTATTTTTCACATTTTCCAAAAAATAATATATACAGCAATCTTAATTATGGATCATATGATTTAAGAAGAAATTCTACTTTATTAGCTTTGGAACTTTTAAAAGCCAATTAATTTTTCTTTTTAAGTGAAGTATATGGATTTATGTGATTTCTGTGTTATAAATAAAAACAGACTACTCAAATCAGCAAGTTAGAATAAGAACGTAGTTTCTTAAGTAGGCTGATAGTTTTCTTCAAAAGAAATTTTTTTTCTCTTCTGTGTTTTCCTCCAAAGAGAGACAACTATAGATACTCAAATATTCATTCCTAACTCAGAAGTGCTTGAAATTGATTGACATCTATTGGTGAATTAGGTTTGTTGTTAAAGAGACTCTGCTAGTATCAAAAATTGTTTTTCTACTGATCAGTACCAAAGACAGTATTGAGAGGTGTGCGTGCCCAGGGTTGAGCAGAGTTGGCTACCTATAGCTATCAATAAAGCATGCCAGTAGCCTTTAAAGAGAAATTTTACATTGCCTTGGGAAAAAAAAGACACATGGTAAACACTGATTCTGTAATAGTCTCATTTCTAAATAATGGATATATTTACACATATTAAGCTTTGTCTACGTAACCACATTTTTTTGTGTGAATTGTATTTGCTATGATTGTTAGTTATTTAGAAGGTTTTTGAAAAAGTGGTAGGTCTTCTGCTTTGTATCTGTGTTATCTGTGGGTACTCTTCCTTTCTGGTGACATGATTCATTAGGACTCTGAGTCTGTGGGCTTGCAGAACTGTTAAGATTAACGATATTAACTGCATGCAAAGTATATGATTGATAAGTACTAACACTCAGTTTTTATCATTCTTTTTATTTCATGCGCCATCTTTCATTCTTCCCCTATATTGTACATTTGAATTTAAATCCCATAATATGAAATTCGCTTCATTTCCATACAAACCTTATGCCATTTGTGAAATGCTGCCGCCCCTTTGGTTTTTCCTGGTCCTTGTCCAACTGTACGCGGACCGGCTCTCTTGCTCTCCTGCAGACCCAGCCCTCACTCTTCCTCCTATCTCCTTCAACAAACTTACACAGGCACAAACATGGGACAGCTCTAGCTACAGTGTTCCATCTGAAGGAGACAGTGACAATGGTAGGTGGCCTTGTACCTATTCTTCAATGTGCTCATTAATAAGCCAATGAATAGACTGAACGTTCATATCTGTTCAGCTGAGGATAGAGTATCTTCACCTGCATGCCGGCTCTAAGAACCAATGAGTAAAGCGGGAAAGTAAAGTCCAGAAAAGTGCATGGGGATGGTTCTCTAGCAATTTGTAGAACTACATTTAATTAACTTGAAAATTCTGAATTTCGGGAGGACTTTGCAATAATTTCTTTCTCTACCTTTTCCGCTTGGGTTTGTTTGGGTATTTTTGTTTTTGTCTTTGTTTTTTTTTGTTGTTTTGTTTTTCGTTTGTTTGCTTGTTTACAAAAATTGGGGGTTGCACATTTGGAGTGTCTCTGCTTGCTCCTGCATCTGCACCAAAGTGCGTTTGGAGTTTGATCTTTTATTATCTATGCTTAACTGTATGAGATTTTTAAGGTAATTAATGCCTCGGCTGATCCCTGAGTGGTGCACTGAAAATAATGTTAACGTCGAGAAATTTCTGAAAATGAAGAGAAATCACTTGCCTTCTCCTTTTTTTGTTATTTGCACATTTTAACTTTTGGTACCTTTTTGAGTGTCCGTTCACCTATATAATATTCAAATTGGCCTGAAAATCAAATGTGCCAATAAAACATTGAAGACAGCTAATTGGATTATTATGAATATCTTTTAATTTTGTGCCATTAAATATTTTAAATAGCCTAAAAAATGAAAACAAAATATAGTTATCTAGACCCACATGCCACATAGATCAGAATCTCCATTTATTTTACTCTGAGGTACAAAGTAACAAAAGCAATTTTAAATGAAACAGCATGATTTATAAGTAAGAGAAGTGAGATATGAGGTATAGCCAAGATGCAAACACAATAGGAAAATAAATTTTCTGATCATAGTTATTTTTTAATTGAAGTATGTTATATAGAAAAAATATATTTAAAACATTTGCTGTGATTTCTGGTCAAAATTCAATTTAAAAAGTTTTCCAATTTCCTTGTAAAGAAGGATACATGTATATTTTGGCAGGTTAGTTGTAAAAGGAGTTTTATTATTTCATAGATTTCAAAATTTTTTTAACTGAAAATAATTACGCTTCAACGATAACAGCAATGAAACAGAAGTCCCTCCTTATACCATCCCTATTTTAAATTCTGGAGGTTGAAGAGGGCTCAGTGGAAACTTTCTTGAGAAACGGTTCCATTACTCAAAAATAAAAAAGAGGGGGAGAGGCATTTTTGTTTTTCAGAAAGCATGGCTATTTATGGTTCTGCTGTTGTTTAAAGGAAATCAAGCCTAAAATGAAAGATTTATGTGTGATTTGGTATTTCCTTAGTAGTGATATCTGAAACCAAAGGACCTTTTTTTGGTGTAAGCTGGGAAAGATATAGTCATGTTATGTAGCAGTAGAATTTCTATCTATATAGACATGCCAACTATCTCATGATGTGCCAACTAAAAAAAGGTGAGGTCATGCTGCTGCGTAGCAATGGAGGCGAGGCCACCCAGAGTCCTAACTCTGCACCATTTCCATCCTCATTCTGCAGCTGTTTCTTGAGGACTCTCGGTACAAGCTATAAGCCAGACTGCCTTCTTTTTAATAAAATTCCTAAGATTTCCATAGAAATTAATAATTGTAGAAATCTCTCTGAAAAGAAAATAACCTTGCACTCTTTACTTGGTATTTTTTGTACGAGTGCAAATTCCAGGATTCACGTGTAGCTATCAGGCCGTACCACAATCATAATAAAGGAATCACTTTCGATATTCATGTGGTTCCATCAGTCACATCAGGTAATGGGCGGTTGTCATTTATCCCTACCTGCAGTTTGTCTAGAATGCAGAACTATTCTTTACCAATATTTGTGCAGGTTCCCAGATCTGACTTTTCACATGCTTCTTCATTCTTTGTGCTAACTTGGCCTTGTGATTTCAATATATTTTCCAAAGCATTTTTTATATTAACGAAGCTACACTCTGCGTATTCACAAGCATACAAATTAATCTTGCAGGAGAAGTACAGCCTGCGATTTTCTGTTGTTCTTACTCATTCCTCTTACATAGTAGATCCAGTTCAGGGGCCATTCTTGGCATTTCCAAGCCGTAATCAGTTTGTTTCCCCCTATTCCTGGTATCCGTTGTCTGCACCTATCTCAACCTTTGTAAAGAAATGGCATCTTACTCCCGACTCAACCCAGTGTGTAATGCAGTTTGTCTTTCATTTATATTTTATTAGTTTTTGGTAAAGTTGGCATTTTTAGACCTTGTTCACTGTCTTGCTTTATATTAAAATTCCCCTTAATTTAAATTCTTTTCAGTATTTCATTCCAAATATGTCTCATTTTCAATCCCCCATCTTTTTCTAAAAGAAATAAAAAATGGCAAACTGGCTAGAAGATTTCTTGGAAGTTTGAATTCCCACAGTCCCCAGAGTTCTGCCCCTTGAGATGGATGGGAGGGCGGGAGGGTGTGTGCAGGGCTGAGTGGGCACTTCTGGCGCTGGGTGGGGCAATTCACTTCGACTGGTTCTTAACTTAGGAACAACTTCTCTTTCCTTTGCTCTTGTGCCCTATTACCACTCTGCCTCTTTCCTGCCTTTCCCCTTCGCCCCTTCACTGGGAAGTGAAAACTGTTCCTTTCTTCTTCTTCTTTTTTTGTTCCTATCATCTTTTTTTTTTTAATATTTGAACCTAGTTTTATTATATTTAGTATGATGTATAT
>NW_024426795.1:0-6313 GCF_017311325.1 Ursus maritimus
AGACCAATGGAACCGGATAGAGAAACCAGAAATGGACCCTCAGTTCTTTGGGTGACTAATCTTTGACAAAGCAGGAATAAACATCCAGTGGAAAAAAGACAGTCTCTTCAATAAATGGTTCTGAGAAAATTGACAGCTACATGCAAAATAATGAAACATGACCACTCTCTCACACCATACACAAAAATAAACTCCAAATGAATGAAAGACCTTGATGTGCGACAGGAATCCATCAAAATCATAGAGGAAACCACAGGCAGCCCCCTCTATGACATCAGCCAAAGCAACCTTTTTCATGACACATCTTCAAAAGGAAACAAAAGAAAAAATGAACTTGTGGGACTTCATCAAGATAAAAAGCTTCTGCACAGCTTCTACACAGCCAAGGAAATGGTTAAAAAGAACTAAGAGGCAGCCCACGGAATGGGGGAAGATATTTGCGAATGATACTACAGATAAAAGACTGGTATCCAAGATCTACAAAGAACTTCTCAAACTCAATACACAAGAAACAAATAAACAAATTTTAAAAAATGGGCAGAAGATCTGAACAGACATTTTTCCAATGAAGACATACAAATGGCTAACAGACACATGAAAAAATGTTCAAAATCATTAACCGTCAGGAAAATTCAAATCAAAACCACATTGAGATACTGCCTTACGCCAGTTAGAATGCCAAAAATGGACAAGTCAAGAAACAACAAATGTTGGAGAGGATGTGGAGAAAGGGGATCCCTCCTACATTGTTGGTGGGAATGCAAGTTGCTGCAGCCACTCTGGAAAACAGTGTGGAGGTTCCTTAAAAAGTTAAAAATTGAGCTACCCTATGACCCAGCCATTGCACTACTGGGTATTTACCCCAAAGATACAGACGTAGTGAAGAGAAGGGCCATATGCACCCCAATGTTCATAGCCGCATTGTCCACAATAGCTAAATGGATGGAAGAAGCGAGATGCCCTTCAACTTGAATGACTGGATTAAGTTGTGGTCCATATATACAATGGAATATTACTCAGCTATCAGAAGGAACGACTTCTCAACATTTGCTGCAACATGGGCGGCGTTGGAGGAGATAATGCTAAGTGAAATAAGTCAAGCAGAGAAAGACAATTATCATATGGTTTCTCTCATCTATGGAACATAAGAACTAGGATGATCGGTAGGGGAAGAAAGGGATAAAGAAAGGGGTAATCAGAAGGGGGAATGAAGCATGAGAGACCTATGGACTCTGGAAAACAAATTGATGGCTTCAGAGGAGGGGGTGGGGATTGGGAAGGCTGTGATGGTAAGGGAGGGCAATATTAGCTCATGGTGCACTGGGTGTTATAATGCAACTGATGAATCATCAACTTTACATCAAAAACCAGGGATGTACTGTATGGTGACTAACATAATATAATAAAAAAAAACATTAAAAAAAAGTTAAAAATTGGGCTACCTTATGATCCAGTAATTGCAGTACTCAGTATTTACCCCAGAGATACAGAAGCAGTGAAGAGAAGGGCCATATGCACCCCAATGTTCATAGCAGCATTGTCCACAATAGCTGAATTGTGGAAGGAGCCGAGATGCCCTTCAACAGATGACTGGATTAAGAATATGTGGTCCATATATACAATGGAATATTACTCAGCCATCAAAATGAACTATTTCTCAACATTTGCTGCAACATGGATGGGACTGGAGGAGATAATGCTAAGCAAAATAAGTCAAGCAGAGTAAGGCAATTATCAATTTTTAACAACTTTTTAAGGGACCTCCACACTGTTTTCCAAAGTGGCTGTACCAACTTGCATTCCCACCAACAGTGTAAGAGGGATCCCCTTTTTCCACATCCTCTACAACATTCTTTGTTTCTTGCCTTATCCATTTTTGCCATTCTAACTGGTGTAAGGTGGAATCTCAATGTAGTTTTGAATTGTAGTTTGAGATCAGAAAATATGATGCCTCTGACTTTGATTTTCTTTCTCAGAATTGCTTTGGCTATTTCAGTTTTTTTGTGGTTTCATACAAATTTGAGGGCATTTTTGCTATTTTTGTGAAAAATATCTTTGGAGTTTTGATAGTGATTGCATTGAGTCTATAGATGGCTTTGTATAGTATGTACATTTTAACAATATTAATTCTTCTAATCCACAAACATGGATATTATTTATTTATTTATTTGTGTCATATTTCTTTCATGAATGTCTTATAGTTTCCACTGTATAGATCTTTTACCTATTTGATTAAGTTTTTCCTTAGTATTTTGTTGTTTCTGATGCTATTATAAATGAGATTGTTATCCTTATTTCTCCTTTAGATATTTTGTTGTGGATGTATAGAAATGTAACTATTTTTGTATGTCTATTTTGTATTTGGTAACTTTACTGAGTTCATTTATTACTTCAAACAGTTTTTTGGTGGAGTCTGTAGGATTTTCTTTTCTATTATTGTTATTATAATTTTTTTTGAAGAGAGAGAGAGCAAGTGGGGTGTTGGAGGACAGGAAGAGGAAGAGAAAGAATCTTAAGCAGGCTTCATGCTCAGTGCAGAGCCTGACACAGAGCTCAATCTCACAACCCTGAGATCATGACCTGAGCTGAAATCAAGAGTCAGACCCTTAATCGACTGAGTCATAGGTGCCCACATTCTGTAGGAATTTCTATAATCAAGATCATGTCATCATCAAACAGAAGCACTTTTACTTCTTCCTTTCTGATTTGGATGCCTTTTAGTTGTTTTTATTACCTAATTGTTCTGTCTAGTCCTTCTAGTACTATGTTAAATAGGAGTGGTGAGATTGGGCACCCTTGTCTTCATAATTTCAGAAAAAGTTTTCAGCTTTTTATTGTTGAATATAAAATTGGCTGTAGATTTGTCATATGTGGCCTTTATTTTGTTAAGGTATGTTAATTTTATACCCAATTTTTATCATGAAAAGGGATGGATTTTATCAAGTGCTTTTTCTGCATCTATTGAGAGAATCATGTAATTTTTATCTCTCATTCTGTTGGTGTTGTGTATCACATTTGTTGTTTTGTATATGTTGTTCAACATATTTGTATATGCTGTTCAACATTATTGCATCCCAGGGTTAAATCCCACTTGATCACAGTGTATGATCCTTTTAATGTGTTGCTGAATTTGGTTTACAGCATTTTGTTGAGAGTTTTGGCATTCATATTCTTAGGGCTATTGGCCTGTAGTACCCCACCCCCTTATAGTATCCTTACCTGGTTTTGATATCAGGATAACGCTGGTCTCATAAAATAAGTTTAAGTGTATTCCTTTCTCTTTAATTATTTGGAGAGTTTAAGCAGGATTGGCATTAATTCTTTAGATGTTTGGTAGAATTCAGGAGTGAATCAATCTGAGCCTGGATTTTTTTTTTTTGTCAGAAAGTTTTTTAATTACTGCTTCAATCTCCTTAGTTGTTATTGGTCTGTTCAGATTTTTTAATTTCTTCATGATTTAGTCTTGGTGGGTTGTATTGCATTGTTCTAAAAATATGTCCATTTCTTCTAGGTTATCCAATTTGTTGGTGTATAATTGTTCATAGTCTTTTATGATCACTTGTATTTTTTTTGCTAAATTATAGGTACATTATAGTTATAATGTATCTTCTTTCATTTACAATTTTATTTGAATCTTTACTCATTTCTCTTGGTACATCTAGCTAAAGGTTCATCAATTTTTTTTATCTTTTCCAAAAGAGCAGCTATTCATTTTTTAAAAAACTTTTTCCTATTTTGTTTTAGTCTTTATTTCATTTCTTTCTGCTCCAGTATTTGTTATTTTCTCCTCTTAACTTTGGCCTTAGTTTTTTCTTCTTTTTCTAATCCATTGAAGTGTAATGTTAGGTTGTTGAGATTTTTTTTTTTTAGAACTGCTTTTGCTGCATCCTGTAAGTTTTGCTATGTTGTGTTTTCATTTTTGTTTGTCTCAAGAAATTTTTTCATTTCCTTTTTATTTCTTTTTTGATCCATTGTTTGTTCAGGATAATGTTGTTTATTTTTCATATATTTTATATATTTGTGAATTTTAAAATTTTCTATTACTGATTTCTATTTTCATATTGTTCCAGTCAGAAAAAGATACTATATGATTTCAATCTTCTTAAATATGTTAAGGCTTGCTTAGTGGTCCAACATATGATCTATTCTGGAGAATGTTCCCTGTGCACCTGAAAAGAATGTGTATTCTGTGCATGCGCTGTTCTGTGTATATCTGTTAGGTCCATTTGGTCTATAGTATTATTCAGATTTGCAGTTTTTTTATTAGTTTTCTTTCTGGATGATCTATCTAAGTTTGAAAGTGGGATATTGAAGTTATCTACAATAATTTGTATTGCTGTCTATTTCTCCCTTCAGTTCTGTTAATATTCGCTTTAAATATTTAGTTACTCTAATGTTCGATATCCTCTTACAGTTCTATATACTCTTGATGAATTGACCCCTTTATAGTGACCTTCTGTGTCTCTTGTGATCAATTTTGACTGAGAGTCTATTTTATCTGCTACAAGTATAGCCACTCCTTCTCTCCTTTGATTACCATTTCATGGACTATCTTCACTTTCAAGCTATGTATGTATTTTAAATGAAAGTGGATCTCTTACGGAGAGCATATTGCTGGATCTTTTATTTTTTTAATGTATTTAGCCACTTTGTGTCTTTTAACTAGTTAATATAGTCTATTTACATTTAAAATAGTCATTGATGGACAAGGAGTTACTGTTGCCATTTTATTCATTGTTTTATGACTTTTTTTTTAAGTTTCCTTCTTTCTCTCTTCCTTTGTGTTCATTTTTTTGTAGTGGTATGTCTTAATTCCTTTCTCTTTAACTTTTATATACCTATTATAGGTATTTTTTTCCTTTGTGGTTGCCATTAGGCTAACATAAAACATCTTACAGATATAACAGTCTGTGTTAAGCTTATAACAATTTCCTTCTATTATTTGTAAAAACTCTAGTTTTATTTATCTTCCACTCAAAATTTTCTGCTATCAATATCGCACATTACATCTTTTTATATTTTGAACCATCAACAAAATACTGTAACTGTAGTTATTTTAACATATACTTTTAACTTTTATACTAGTGATAAAAATGATTTCCATGGCACCATTACAGTATTAGAGTACTGTGAGTTTTACTTATATTTACCTTTATCAACGAGTTTTCTATTTGTTTTCATGTTATTACTGAGCATCCTTTCATTTCAACTTGAAGAATTCCTTAAGTACGTCTTGTAAGACAATTCTAATGGTTATAAACTACTTTAGCTCTTGCTTATCTGGGAATGTCTTTATCTTTCCTTCAGTATTGAAGGATAGTAAACTCTCAGTCTTAATAATGAGTTATTTCTCTCTTTGTTGGTCAATCTAACTAAAGGTTTGTCAATGTTGTTGATCTTTATAATGAATTAGCTTTTTATTTCATTGATAGTCACTCTTGTTTTTCAATTTTCTACTCCAGTTATTTCCATTTCCCTTTATTATTACCTTTTATGTGCTTTAATCAGGTTTTGTTTGCTCTTCTTTCCTAGTTTCTTAAGGTGAAAAGTTAGTTGAATGATTTGAAATCTTTCTTCCATTTATTTATTTTTTAAAGATGCATTTGTTTTAGAGAGAGAGAGAAAGAGAGCACACAAGCAGTGGGAGGGGCAGAAGGAGAGGGAGAGAATCTCAAGCAGACTCCCTGATGAGCATGGAGCCTGACACCAGGCTCAATCTCACAGCCCGAGATCATGACCTGAGCCTAAATCGAGTTGGCTGCTTAACCAACTGAGTCACCCAGGTGTCCATCTTTCTTCCTTTTTAATAAAGTCATTTGTAGTTGGAAGTTTCCCTGAAAGCACTGATTTATCTACATCCCATACATTTTGGTAAGTTGCATTTTAGTTTTTTTTTTTTTTATCTCTAAGTATTTTCTAATTTCCCTATAATTTCTTAATTGACCCATTGGTTATTTTTAAATAAGTTATTTAATGTCTACTAAGTTGTGAATTTCTCAAATTCCCTTTTGTTATTTATTTCTAATTCAAACCCATCAAGTTAGAAAACACATCTTATATGATTTCATCTTTTACAAGTATTGTTTTGTGGTAAATTACATGGTCTATCCTAGAAAATGCACCATGCGTACTTAGAAGGATATGCATTCTGTTGCTATTGGATGGAGTTTTCTGTAGATATCTATTAAGTATAATTAGCTTATAGTATTGTACAATTCTTTTGTACCCTTGCTGATCTTCTGCCTAGTTATTCTAATCATTAATGAGTCTCCTGATGAAGTCTCTGAGCATTAATGTTGAGTTATATATTCTT
>NW_024426796.1:0-6308 GCF_017311325.1 Ursus maritimus
GAGCACTGGGTGTTATACGCAAATAATGAATCATTGAACACTACATCCAAAAAAAAAAAAAAAGAGAGAGAGAGAGAGAATAGCTAGCTTACCCTATGGATGTTTTAATTCTTAAAGGTTTTGACAATGAAGGGACAAGTAAAAGGAAGAGACAGAGATAGGGTGATTTTACAAATATGTTTTCATGGTGATACCAAGTTAAGAGATTCCCTTGCTTTCATAGGATTTAAACAAGTGCACGTTTCATTTCTATGATATTTCCTTTGTTTACTTTATCCACCAAACACTCTAGGAGGTGAGAGATAATTAGAATACCAGAGATTCTTGTGGAACAGGAAAAAAAGATTCTGATATGGAAACGGAGTGGACTAGAGATTTTAAATTCTTTATAAATAATCGAGGAGGAAAGGGAGGATCATCCCTCTTGAATGATTTAGACATTCATTTGAATCCATTTTTTTTTCTCCACGTGTACTCCTAGGCTTTTCTTCTGTGATTCCAAGTCTCCTATTGCCTGTTTCCTCGTCTGTTTCTTTCTGTGTAGCAAAGCATTATACCATCCAGTCTTTGTTTTCATTTTCATACCAAAACTGTTACTCTACAAAGCTGAGTAATCTCACACTTCACATCTACCAACGTATTCTTCCCTTTATTTATAATGGATAATTATCTCCCTGAAGTTTCTTTTTTCTGCATTTTCTGGGAACTTGCCAGAAGAAAAAAGCATTGGTTTTCTCTAAGCTTATTATCTTATAAATTCACCTCAATTTTAAAAAATGACCATAACTCATTTATTTTTCATTCTTTACATTCACACCTCCTTGAAAGAAAAGACCTCTGTTAACAAGATAAAGCCTTAAGCTACTCTAAGTAATCAAGAAATGCTGCTGCTGATGATGGTGAAATTTCTTAAATAGCTTGTCAAAATCAGTAAAATCCAAAACCAACATTTCTTAACTACTAATAGCATTTAACGTTGCTTCCTTGAATCAAAATTTTTACATTAAAAATTTTCTGGAGTTAGAACGCAAAGTGTTTCAATTAATCAGATGTACTAATTAAAAGAAATTGCCTTATCCACCATATGGGCCACTGATTTTCAGGAAATTGCAATATACAAAATACTCTTAATACCAAAACTATACTGAAAATTTTATTTTTTGTTATTTGGTATGGCAAGTTAATTTGGGAACTTGTGGTATCTCAAAGTTGTTGTTATTAATTTTGGTTACCATCTCTCTGGAAAATAGATGGAGGACCATCTTGTCTGTCAGAAGAGAGTTCTAGACCTGTCTTGGCCAACTAGCAAAATGGCCAGTAAACCACTCCCCTCTGGGCCTTCACTTCCAGAGATGATCCCATAGGTCCACTCTAGCTCTAATAGTCTGTGCCTATATTATCACATACTAGGGTAGTGATGGTTTAATCTATATCCAACTAATGGTATGCCATTTTACCCAAGCTTTACTTTAATCCCAAAGATCATAACACATGTAATCTCTTAAAAAAATAGATCATTAACTATGCTAGAAAAACACCTAGTTACTTGAAAACCAAAAGGCTTTGAAAATTGCTCTAAATCAACAAATCCATTCTATTTTAACTTTGAAAAATGTGATGTCCAGAGAGATTAAGTGATTTGCCCAGACTTAACAGTCAGAGATGATATGAAAAATCTCTCCTACATCAAACCTATGAAATTCTCTACCCCCCAAATACAGCAAGCAAGGACAATTAAATATAGAGCCAAGATCAAGAATTGAAAATCTCTAGATGACCAGAAAGGATGATGGAATTTTTGACTTTCTTAAATCTGAGATATGCTGTGGGGCTCAGAGGGAAATACACAGGGAAACACCCACAGTGGAGGAGAGTCCGGGAGTCTGGTCCAAGGAGGGGTGAGAGGGAAGCAAGTTTAGAATCCACTTGGAACCGTAAGTAGAAAATACATGAGAACTGGAAACCCAACCTTGTATAGTATGTGGTTATGAGGTTGACAGACTCATAGGGCTACTTATCCAAAACTGAGAAATTACCTTGATAACTGGAGTGAGTCCCGGGAAGTCTCAGGACTCTTATAGAATAATATATAGGAGTACTTCCACATCCCCATACACACAGAGCTCCAACAGAAAGCATTTTGTGTTGAAGATTGTGTTAAAGTACAATTACAGATCTCATGATTGATGAATTAGCATTAAGAAGAGACTGAAGACACTACAAGAAGGAAAATCTCATACCAAGGACTAGAGATAACAATAATCTGAATGAAACTTTAAGTGTGTCTAAAATGTTTCCAGATATAAATAAATGAATATAACATAAAGTAGAAACAGGACATTTAAAAAAGAAAAAAAAAGGTAGATTTGAGAAATAATTAAGTAGAATTCTAGAAACAGGAAATATAGTCACTGGTGTGAAAAGCCAAGTGTATGACTTAAATAACAACTAGATACAGCTGAAGGTAGAATTGGAGAATTAGGAATCAAATCTAATGGAATCACACAGAACATCATCAAGGAAAGATTGATGGGATGGAAGGTATAAAAGAGAAGTAAGAGACGAAAAAGAAAGAATTGAAATTTTATTTTGTTTATTTGAGTTACAGAAGGAAAAAAAAGTAAAGAGAGAACTTTGGAAAAGATCATGTATACGATTTTCCAGAATTGAAGAAAGGTGTGATTCTGTAGACTGAAGAATCACACTGAGTTTTGAGCAGGATAAAGATAAATCCAAACCTAGACAGGTTGTATAGGGACAATACAGATCATTAAAACCCTTAAAAACTATCAGAGGGAAACAACAGGTTACTTACAAAGGAATGCTCATCAACAACAGCAGATGCAAGTTTAAAGTGGAATAAACTATCTGTAAAGAGCTAAGGGAGAGTAAATCTACTGAGAATTCTATCAGCAACTAAAACATCCTTAAAGACTGCATTTACTACTCCAGATCCCTGCTAAAAGAATTTTAGAAGGACGTACTTTAGCAAGATGCAAATTCAATGTGGAAGGAGAGAAAGATTAGAAAAACTAGATCTGCAAGTAAGCAAAGAAATTAGTAAACATGCTGTTAAATCTAAGTCTTTGTTGTTGTTGTTTTAAAGAAAAGGTAATGACCAAAGGGAATTGGGTTTAGATCAATTTGGAGATAGAATTCTAGGCAATAATAACGTGGAAAAGTTAAGCTGTCCTAGAGTCCTTCTATTGTTTAGGAGCACATGAAGATACTGGTTAACTTTATGCATGTTAAAAATGTGAAGGCATGAATGTACCAAAATATATGTACCCATTCTACTGTTGCTAGACATTTAGGCTGTGTCCAGTTTGGAGCTGTTATGAATAATATTGCTATGAGCATTCTTGCAAACCTTTGGATGCACGTAGGATGCTATATGGTGGTGTAAATGAATAATAAACAGCAATTCACAGAATAGATTATTCTCACAAGAAAGAACATATACATACTCTATGATACCATTTTTTAAGAAGTGCTAAAGTTAAGAAAACTAGTTTATTGGTTTGTGTAAAGTCACAATAGTGGTTACCTTTGAGGAGGAAGGGTTAGTGATTAGGAAGGGCACCAGGGGGCTTCTGGGGTACAAGTAATATTCTAGTCCTTGACCTGGATGGTGGTTACCTGTCATGGACTATATTCATCTTATTATAGTTCCTACAGCTGTATAATTGTGACATGTACACTTTTCCATATGCACGTTACACTTCAATAAAAAAGTTTATTTTTTAATGTAAGGTTATCACCAAAATGATGTAAATTGTATAACTTCAAAACCCAGTAGAAGAAGAAAAGTAATTTTTAAAAAAATGTGATTGAACAACACAAGGCAGAGAGGAAGAAATAAAAAGAATAAAAATAAAAGAAAATATGGCGGAAATAGTTCAAGTAGACCATGAATCATAAGAAATATAAATGCATTACACAGCACTAAAAGGCAATAGTTATGAAATTGATTTTAAGAAATCAGCTAAATGCTGTTTACAAGAGATATAGTTAAGATTCACAGAATAGTTCAGAATAAAGGATGTTGTAAATTTGTTTTCTATCTCTTCTATAACAAATTACCACAAACTTAGTGGTTTAAAGGAAAATAAGTGTATTATCTAACAGTTCTATGAGAAGTCCAGCATGGGTTTTATGGAGGTAAAATCAAGATGTAAACAGGGGCTGCATTCCTTTCTGGAGGCCTTTTGCTTTTTCTAGCTTCTAGAGTCTGCCCACATTCCTTGGGCCATGACCCTTTCTCCCAGTCTTCAACAACTGCCACACAGGGTTGAGTCCTTCTCATATCACATCATTCTGACCTTCCTGCTATCACTGTATCTCTTTCTCTGACTTTCTCGACCTCCCTCTTCCACGCTTAAGCATCACTGTGATTACATCACCCGGGATAATCTCCTTTTTTTAAGGTCATCTAATTAGCAACCTCAGTTCCATCTGCTACTTTAATTTCCTTTTGCCTAATATAACATATTCACAGGTTCCAGGGATTAGGATGTGGACATTTTTGGGAGATTATTATTCTGCCTACCACAGATACATTTGGCAAGTAGTCACCAAAGAAAGCTGATGTAGTGATAGTAACATCTTGCATAATAGTCTTTAAGTAAAAAGTAAAGTAGGGAAAAGGGAGAAACTACATACTGATGAACTCTACAAGAAGATATACAGTGAGATTGGTCCAATAAGAATTAAAGCCAGGACTTGGTCCCAAGTTTTGGGTCTGCTGGTCTAAGGTTCCTACTAAAAACCTCTAAAGAATACAGACCAATAGAATCTTCTACTTGAAGCTCACTGTATGAATGCTGGTAAGTTTCTTGCCCCAAATGAAAATAATAATTACGACTTAGACCACAGGGCCGTTGTAAGAAATACCTCAGGATTGAGGCACACTGCAGCTATCATATAAATGTTAAATAAAAATAATATTTCCTGTATCCTTACTAGGGTTGGGCAAATCCAGATGTATATTGTACTTTTCACATATTTCAAAATATTTTCAAATGTTTTGGTTTGGGTTCAATAAAAGCCTCAAGTACATTTTGCCAAGTGCTTTTTCCATTAATTATTCAATCCATTTGTATTTCAGGGGAAATTCAGTCCACATGTTTCTAATTCATTTAGCACTAACTCATCAAAATATTGTTTCTCTCAGTGCTATTTTCTATCCAAAAGGCTTCTCAAGCCCTCTCCTCCTTTTTTTTTTTTATTTCTTAGAAACAAAAAGATATAATTTGCCAAGGGCAAACCCTAGTCAAGTACGAAAAGGTTTACTAAACACTGCAGCTAGAGCTCTTTGAATTTGAAAGTCTTCTGCCAACGTAGCCTGGTCCACGTTACCTCTCTCAGCTACTCTCTGGGTTCCTTGACTTCTTTTTCCCTTTGACCAGGTTCTTTGTTCACATTGACCCAGTACAGATGTCAGGTTTGCTATCACCAAAGTCCACAGGCCTGCAGACACTCTTACCCTCTTGCTGAATCCCTCCCTCTTAATAAATACCTTCCAAGGCTGGAGCCAGTAAAATAATGGATTCGTACCACCTTCCAAAATACCCTCATGGGATCTGTGGCCAGCCTTAAAGACAGATACATTTAAAAAATCTGATCTTTTTAAGTGGGTAGTTTGTATGTGTGTGATATCTTACATGTGATTAATGTTGTCTTAACTCAAGAGCACCTAAAGGGTAAGGAACTTGATAGTATGTTCATTGTGAGTGCTCCAAAAACAGCAAGGGCTGTGCTTAAGAGTGAGTTCCCACATCATTTATGGAGCCTTCTTGCCAAAAAAGATTTAACCTGAATCTAATCATAAGGCAATTGTGGAACACTCTACAAGACAGTTTCTCTGGATTCTTCAAAAATGTGAAATAAAAGCTATCAGGGAACTTTTCTAGATTAAAGGAACTTAAAGAGATGTGACAACTAAATGCAATATGTTAATTGGATTCTGGAGTTTAAAAAAATATCCATAATGCCTTTCTGAGACAGTTGGAGAAATTTGAATATGTTACATTTCTTGGGTATGGAAAATGATTTGATTATATAGAAGTGTTCATATTCATATATATATATACACAAATGTGTGTATATATGTATATGAAGAGAGAGTAAATACAGCAAAATGTTAACACTTGATAAATCTGCATACACCCACCCCCACACACATACACTCGCACCCACAACTGTACATATACGCACCCACCCACACACAGGAAATATGTAGGCGACTCCTCTCTGCAAATTTGTACAAATCCATCTCAAACCAGAAGTCAGTGTGCCTTTTTTTTTTT
>NW_024426797.1:0-1634 GCF_017311325.1 Ursus maritimus
GAAGGTGGCTTTGCCTTAGCTTCCTGATGAGACTGTAAAGACTCAGGCAGCAACCATTATGTGTAATCCCTTGTAGCTCCCACCCTGGCTCCCCCTCCCACAGTGACTTGCACCTGTTTATGTTTATTGTTGGATTAAAGCCTCTTAAATTCTCATCTTATCTCCCATGGGGTTATTTGTTATTTTTATGTTAAAAACATTTTCCTTCCTCACCTAAAACTCTCTGGACAAAAGATATGGGAAGAAGGTAGCTTTAGATCAGGCATTGATGCTGCTGAGCTGTGTGGCCTTGAGGTGGGTCCTGGCCCTTTCTTTACATTGGCTTCCGTGTGTATAAGGGGAAGGACTGGGCCTGGATAGCCCTGAGGTCTCTTGAAGCTCTACCAACCTAGGACACTACAAATCAGGAAGTTCACAGGCAAGTCTTTTAGCATGAAATTTAATTGCATGCTTCCATTTAGTTTTAAATATTAAATCAACTTGACTCTGACTAGCTTTTGCAGATCTAAACATGGCAGTTGCTTTTTCTGTAGGGCAGCTCTGTTCAGTAGAACTCTCTGCAATGATGGGAATGTTCTGTATCGGTGGTATCCAGTTCGGTAACCACTAGCTATGTGGGCTGCTCAGTGCTTGAAATGTGGCTATTGTGACTGATTGAAGTTTTAATTTTAAGTAATCTCATTTGATTTAAACTTTAAAATTAAATAGCTTCATGTGCCTAGTGGCTGCTGATTGGACACAGAAGCTCGATAGTCTATCAACAGAACCTTGTTACTTTATTTCTCTCTGTTAAACACTTGGTTAAATCCTTAGCACATTTGTGTCCTCATAGAGCAGGGGACTTAAGGTTTAGGGTTTTACTGAAATGGTTTCCCTTGGCTTCTCAGGCTTTGTTACCAAAGTGCCATTGGCTGGGGGGAAGCATGGTTCCAAAATGGCCTTATGCAAACATGAAATTGAAAAGCCACGCACAAATTCACTCTACTCTTCTCATGCTTGTTTTAGGATGAAAATAATACTTTAAATAATGGCCAAATTAAGGAGTACTTCATCTCCCCATCGCAGCTCCCATCTTCCCTGCACTCGCTCACCTCACCGCCAGATAAAGAAAATACTTACTGTGTCATTTCAGGAAGATGTATGCTGTTTCTTCTTCTCCCTTGCTTCGGTGGGGGAGATAGAGGTCAGAGAGGCGTGGGTACTAGGAGCAAACTGCAGCAGGTGAGCTACCCAGAGAGTGCCGATGATCTGTGGGGAGCTTCAGGGGCACACGGAGGATGGGGAGTAGACTATGGTCACTAGTGTTTGGTTTTCCTTTACTATCAAAGATGAAGTTTGGTTGTTTGAAATTTACTCTAGACCTCCTACCTACCATCTCCCTTCCTTCTCCGTGGTGTGGAGGTGATGCTGGATTAGAGGCAGGACTCGTGCATGTGGAGTCTCGGTGTGTCTAGTTAGTTTGGTAGTCACAGTTGACCGGCCGTGAATCCGGGGCTATGGTGGAAGCTGTCTTACTTTAATGGAATTCAACACTGGTTCTCTTGTTCTTTATTGCTCCAAGTGGGCTTATATAGATAGTGGGTTTAGCCTCTGATTCTTTTCCTCAAAATAGGGGGAAAGGATTTTTACTAGCT
>NW_024426797.1:4432-6706 GCF_017311325.1 Ursus maritimus
CTCCTCTGCGACACTTTCTAATTATGTTGAGGCAACCATTTAAATCCTGTAAGTTTCTAGGATGGCAAGAACAACAAAGTGGCATCTCACTCAGGCTTTGTTAATTCAGTACTCATTACTTACTTGGAAACTCTTTGGAAGTGATTTTTTTGTTTTGTTTTCTAACAACAACAACAAAAAAAGCACAGCAAAAACTGTTAACCAGTTGTGCTGGTACCAAAATTGAGGAGACCTGAAAAATACGGTTTTTAGCCAGAAAATAGGAGCTTGTGTGAAACGCAGAAAAGTATGGCATGTTTGCTTGTGACTGAGATTTCCCATATAAGATCCTTGTGAAAAGAAGGCTCCTCTTGAATTTGTTTTAGCAAGTGCTTTATTCAGAGCAAAACCATATAATGTGGGTAGAATTCTATGCTACTAATTTGGGAATTTGTGAAGGCCTCTGGATAGTCACTGATTAGAAATAAAGAGTCTAGTGCAGTTTGATTTTTGTTAAAAAGATATTAGACCTTTGCGTGATCTCCGGCAAAGTGAAAAAATAACCTCTTACAGTTTATCAAGTGCCTACACTTCCTATGTTTTTGAATATTGCATTTTTAGTATGATGAAAATGGTTTCCTATCTATATCTGTCTATTTTGATCAGTCTTGATGATACTGTTCTCCACTCCATGGTTCTGTACATCTCATGCTGGTGCTCTTGAATACCCTCTTTTTCCCACGACCCCATCCTTTGTTTAGAGCTTAAGTCTTCCCTCCTACTGGAGTATCCTGATAACTAACTAGTCCTTTGGTCTGTGATCTTCTGCCCCTTCTGTCTCCCTCACCCACCTGGAAGGCTCTTTGGATAATGTCATTCTGATTCCTTTGGCTTTTCAGATGATGACTGAACTCCCTGCCAAAATGTTCAAGGCCCCTCCTGATCTGGCCTCTGCCTGCCTCTCCATCCATTGTCACCCACCTTACTTTTGCTTCTACTGGCAGAAAAGCAGCAAGGTTGTTTTTGTTTTTCTCCTGCTACTGCTTAGTCTGCCTAAAATGTCCTCCGCTGCCTAGCTTACTCCTCTGTATTCTTCAGGATTCAGTTCAAAGGTGATCTCCCTCTGGAAGTGTGCCTTGTGGTACTCAGTTCCTTGTGCATGTACTGACATCCCTGATGCTCTTGCCTTTTCCCCGTAGAGCTATCATTTTTAGAGCAGGAGGAATGTCCTGTGTCGCTTTATCTCTGATCCCTCACACGGTACCCGGCACAAAAAGGGCACTTAAGAATACTTATTAATGAGTCAAATAAACGGTAGATTTAGAGGAAACTTGTTTTAATTACCTGCACTACTACCAATTCAAATCCCCATCTAGCTTAGTGATTTGCAGTACTTGGAGATGCTTTTGTTGTTATGAAATTTGCTTTTCTTTTCTTTTCCTTAAAATCACCTTTTCTAAGCTTATTTCTAAACTTATTTTTATTTCATTCTGATATTATAATTAAACTCGACAGATTTGCCTCTTTTTTCAGCTTTTACCAGTTTTTGTTCCACAGCATTCACATTGTTGATAATCTTTAGTCTGTAATTATAATTTTTTTTAAACTTGATTGGTGCTCACAAGAATGTTTTAAAATCCCTCAAGTACTTGCACATTTTTTTAGTTTAAACTCTCCAAGGTGGACATGCAGTGCATTGAGTTTACTTGTGACTTGTACAACTCCTACTTTGAGGGTTTATTCACATGGCTTAGAAAAATAACTTGGTAAATTTTCATAAATGTTAGAATCTGTGATGTGAAATTTTGTCTCTCTGTATGTATATTAAACCACTCAACTGTATTCAGAGATGCTGTATTTCAGTGTACGGCCTCTTTTATCTGTCAAAGATAGAGAGCATGAAAATCTCCTGTGATAAATATATTTCCCCTAAGGTACTGCATTTCATTTCTTTTCTTTTTTTTTTTTTTAAAGATTTTATTTATTTATTCAACAGAGATAGAGACAGCCAGCGAGAGAGGGAACACAAGCAGGGGGAGTGGGAGAGGAAGAAGCAGGCTCATAGTGGAAGAGCCTGATGTGGGGCTCGATCCCAGAACTCCAGGATCACGCCCTGAGCCGAAGGCAGACGCTTAACCGCTGTGCCACCCAGGCGCCCCTATTTTCATGTACTTTTTAATTTTACTTTCATGCTGTGTTATTGGTTGCCTAAAGGTTTGTATTATCACTAACTTGTGAATTACATTTTTAATCTAATTTTTAGAAATTTTTTTTATTATGTTATGTTAGTCACCA
>NW_024426797.1:9830-17161 GCF_017311325.1 Ursus maritimus
TAAAGATTTTATTTATTTATTTGACAGAGATAGAGACAGCCAACGAGAGAGGGAACACAAGCAGGGGGAATGGGAGAGGAAGAAGCAGGCTCATAGTGGAGGAGCCTGATGTGGGGCTCGATCCCATAATGCCGGATCACGCCCGAGCCGAAGGCAGACGCTTAACGCTGTGCCACCCAGGCGCCCGAAAGTATTGCCTCTTAAGTGATGATCTAAATCAAGCATTACGGTTTACTGTAATGTTTGGAAGCACAATTCCACGCTCAGTTCTTTATCAAGTACCTACTTGTCAGGTTCTGTGTTTCCACCATTGTAGAGTGTGAGCACCTTCCCTAAACTGGGGCATTTCCTTATGTCTGCCTATACACGTGAACTAAAATTAGAATTCCTGTTGTCTTCCTCTTTTTCATTTCCCACTCATTCCTCTCATTGTGCATGAAGTTCTTATTAGGAAACATGAGGTGCCAGGTACTGTCCTTGGATTTGGGGATACAAGATGGCTAATAGAGGGTCCCTTCTCTCAAGAAATGTAGCACCTAGCAGTGGGGTGGGCCCTGTGTCCATCTAGCTAGCAAGCATGCTGGTGAGGGGTGTGGTGAGAGGTTTGGTTGAAGTGGACCCTTCTGAAGAGGTAATGGTTCAGTTTGGTCTTAAAGACTGAAGAGGATGTAACAAGGTGGAGCTGTGCTTTCCTCGCTCAGTAACAGCATGGCTAGTCATGAGATGGGTACTGTACTGTTCTGGAATGGATTGCCATATATGAAGAAAAGCACTACCTTTTTTGCTAAAAACACAGTCATCTTATATTTCACATTATGCAGTTCCTTATTTTAGTCCCTTTCTCTTAAATTTTAGGTCCTCAAACAAGTTTTGACACCCAGAGTTCAATGCAGATATTTTGTCCACACCGGAGGGTTGAGTCATTGTTAGTAGGAGATGCGTGGCTAGGCCCATGACAGCTGAAGAACAAGTTGCCCTCTCTGTAGGTCTACCTGGAAGCATCCGTGCTTCCAGCCTCCTTCTGCTGTGAGTCTGTCTGAAACCAGACTGTCCTTGTGGCTCAGGTACTCATCGTGTTTCCTTTAAACCCAACTGCCCAGTTGCCAGAAGTTTTCTGACCTTTTATTACTCCAAAGGTCAAGTAACTAAGACTTAATGTTCTTGTAAACCAAACTCCCTATTTTTTCCCTTGTCAGCACTTCCTTTACCTTGCACCCTATGTCATTTGGCTAGTTTCAGGGAGAGTTGTACCCCATGCTCCCTACTTCTGGACATAACAAGTTTAGCTGGCCATTGTTTTGGTAGATGACCTCACATGAGTTAGGATGTAATCTTGTCCTCATTCTTCATCGTCCTACCTTTCTAAGTGGAATTGAAATCAAGTGTGAATCGACTGCGATATGTTGCAATCATCTGGTAATAATTTGGGAAAAAAATGTTTCCCACACAAATTCAATGAAGATCAGCAATTTTAAAGTACACTATAGCATCTTGTATAAACTCCAGCTTACATTTCACATTATTTGTGGTCATGCAGTAGGTTCTGAAGAGAAAAGAACTATGGATAATCAGTTAAAAGAATGACAGATTCCCTGATGTGCTGATCAGTAGTAATACCTAATTTCGATTTCAGGTGTTAGCTACAATGGATTACCACATAGATGCAGCTGAGCACTGAGCATTCAACAGAGCCATGTGTTTTTTGGAAAAGTAATATTTATTCACACTGTGTGGCTTTCTTGAAAATTTTTTTTATTTTACTCTCCAGAGAAACTACAAACAAGATGTCAATAGCTTTATGTGGCATTCCCAGTAGTGTAGCTTAGAATATCGGCTGCAGTAGAAATGGCACGATGTATTTGCTTCAGCAAAGGTAGGCTTCGTCTGGGACTTTCTGAGGGACAGGCTTAGCAGTTAGACACAGGTGGTCATGTGGTGCTTTATTTTTATTGCCTTCAGAGACTTTAATGCATAAAACACGATCCTTGCAATATTTGGGTACACAAAGAAGCATGAGCGTGGGTGACATTTCAACCTTTGAGTTGTCGTATCCGTTTGTTCTGTCCATTTGGGAATGTTTTTAGTAGCTCAGACTATGAACGTGGTGTTTCATATTCAAACCTTATTGAGTTTATTTTTGAGTGTCTTAAAAGTCCATCCATTTTATAAATAAGAAAACTTTTATCTAGAAGCGGTGATGATGATAGGCCTGACCTCAGAGCAAGTTGCAGACTACTAGTGGTGACTGACAGTATGCGGGTGTGTAGATACACATCATCTTGCTAAGTTCTTTAGTTTTCTTTATATTAAAAAGACATTTTTGTCTATTGCACATTAAGAAAATAAACCCAAATCAAGGAGACAGATAAGTATTTTGGAAAGCTGAAAAGCATGATTCAGTGCCAAATTGGTTTCCTGACTAAAGTAAAGGTCTGAAGAACAGTGGGCATGCTGCCAAGCATTCATCTAGTCCAATATCAAATCTATCCTGAATCCGTAGAGTAATTCTCTCAGCATCTTCTATACGCTGTTTTAATTTCAAGTGGCTGGATGGGATCAAAAGAATATCCCGGACTGCAGCTGGGGTACCCAGTGCCCTTGGTGGAGAATGCATGAGAAAGTGGGATACTGAGTCACTGCCATGCCATTCACTCAGGAAGAGTGAACTACAAGGTAGGAAGCAGAAGAAGGCCTGGAAGGACTCAACGGGCTTAGGCTTCAGTCAACATGAGGCAGCAGCCCATTGACAAGAAACAATGTCAGCAGAGACGGTGTCCCTGGAGTCGGATGTACTGCTCTTAGTACTTCAACATCTTATTATGATGAAAATATTCTAATTAATCATTGGAAGATTATTGTGGCAGAGAGATGTGCTGCTCACATCGCCCTTCAAGAAAGAATTTGCTACGGAGCTGCAAGGAGCAGGGTTAGCTGGCAGCCCGAGGCTGTCAGTGCCTTCAGCTCTCCAGCCACAATCACCTCTTCTCATCCCCAGCCATTGACTGAGCAAGGTGGTGGTACAAGGACCTAGCCGTTTTCAGGCACACCAGACCCCTCTAATGCATCATCTTTGCTGTGGCGCTTCTGCTAAGCTGGCAGAGACTTTTAGCTCTGTATGGTGGTCTGAGGCTCCCTGGCCACTCCTACTTCCTCATTTCCCTTCCACAGATGTTCCTTTACAGTAAACCAGGGCACTCCTAACTCCACCACAGTGTCTATCCTCAGAGAACTCAGCCTGCAATGATCATTATTCATCTGTTATCAAACATACCGAACTAGCCTGTGTAATAAATTTTTCAGTGAAGGGAAGTATGAGTTAGAACCATAAAACTTAGATGTGAATGGAGGCCTCTCTTCAGTCTGAAACCTCCAGGCCATCTCCAGGCCGTGCTTTTCTGGGTGCTAGAGTTGCTCATGTGGTCAGCAGCAGCCTGACTGCTGAGACTCTGGTTCTATTCTCAGGTCCAGAGTCATTGATTTTCTCTTTGCTTGTGATGTTTTCCACAATCTGTAGACAGCTCTTCGTCTCATACTCCTGTCTGTGTCCTTGTCTGCAGCTCATGATTTTGAGGTGTACATTCTGTTGCTAGGACAGTGCTTGCATGGGTTCTTATTAAAATATTCCATAGAGAACGTACTTATTTTTACTTCTTCTGATTCCCTTTTACCATAATGGCACTTACAACATAACCTGGTTTTTATGTTTACTTCCTTTTGTGTATTACTCATCTAATACACATGTTGGTGTATATTGCAAGGTGAAGACCACTTGATTTTTCCCCCCAGAAAGCCATTTATTTGTCTCTGCACAATTTATAGATTGATCGATCCTGCCTGGTGGTTGATGTCTGACTGACAAAGGTTATGGGTTCTACAGGCAGCAGATAATGCTGAGTTCACTTGATTTAATACTGAAGTCACTTTTCTTATATTTCATTTACATCAGTTTTCTTATATTTTCCAGCGTCTTTAACTTTTTCTAACTAAGTATATATATATAAATAGTACTGAGTATTTTTAATCTCTGAGACAAATAAACGTGCAAACACCTGGGAAATTCAAAATTTCTTCTTTGACCTGTGCATACTTGTCTCCAGCTTCTGCTCTTCCCTCTTCATTCTTTAAAAAAAAAAAGAAGAAGATTTTATTTATTTATTTGAGAGAGCGAGCGAGCACACGCAGGGGTAGCAGCAGAGGGAGAGGGAGAAGCAGACTCCCCACTGAGCAGGGAGCCCGATGGTGCGCTCGATCCCAGGACCCTGTGATTATGATCTGAGCTGAAGGCAGATGCTTAACCGACTGAGCCACCCAGGCGCCCCTTCCTTCTTCATCCTTATTGTCTTTGGAGAACTTCAGTGCACTGATATCTCCAGGGTTTCCTTTCATCTCTTTTTAAGCTCTCTCAGAGGGATCTTATGCACACACGTGTTCAGCTGCTACCTATATCCTGTTACCATCCAAATCCTGCTTCTGCCCTCCAGGCCCATATATCTAATTGTCTAGAACATTTCCTTGATGAAGTCCATTGACACCTCCATTTCCAGGATGTCCAGAACCAAACTTGACATGCTTCAGTTCTGGGATTCCTTCTAGATTTGATATCTTAGATAGAAGTATTGCCATTTGCTGAGCCGCTGGGGAGTTATTCTTGAGTCCTCCATTCACCACAAGTACTCTGACCACTGTCTTGACAGTTTTGCCTACTACATATCACTATTATATGCTTCTCCTCTTTATCTTGCTGACCTCTGTCCAGGCCACTTCATTCCTCCTCTGAAATGCTGCCGTTGCCTCTTCATTGATATCTCTGCCTTTCTTCTCAGCCGTCTTCAATTCCCGTCCAGCTGGAACCCGTTCAGTGAATGCACAGTGCTCCATGAGATCATAGCGTCACCTGCCTCTCCAGGTCCTTCTCCCCTCCTTACCTACCTGCCAGCCAAGTGGGCTCTCTTGCTGCTGCTGTTCCTTTCAGGTCCCAGGCTGTCTTTGCCTCTTGGCCTCCACACATGCTTTTCCTTTTGTTCCTGTTCTTCACGAGGCTAATTTAATTAATTCTGTAAGTCTCAGCTCAAGTGTCCTTTTTTCCTGGAACCATTCCGTGAAGCTTCTACTGAGATGAGGTGCTCTCCCTCTCACCTCTGCAGCCGCTCAGAGAAATTTCTGTCAGCCTTTTTTTTTTCCTTAATGATATTTTCTTTATCATCTCTCTTGCCCATTAATCACGAAACCCTTAAAAGGAAGAACTAAATTGTTTATGAATATTTATTTTATTTCTATATTTCAAATACCAAGCTTGGTATCAAGTGTGTAGGTATTTTTCACTAAATGGGGTATGATATACATGTGCCCATTGTGTGTATATAAGTGTGTTTGAGTGTATGTCAGCGTTAACACGTAGTAAAACAAGATATAAGATACCCTTTAGAGTTATGGGCTTATGAGATGCCGAGCCCACATGTTCTAGAGGAAGTCTGAAGTGGAAATGTAGGAGAGAACTCCTGTGAGTGATTGTCAGCACGTGATCAGCCACATACTGCTTTTAATATATATAATCAGAAATAGTCTTAAATGTAGTTTATATAGCATTTTCATCTGTGTAGATGCGTGCTATGAAGAATTTACAAGAAAGGCCATAACTAAATACATTTATATATTATTATGTTTGTAAAATATTGAAAAATTAGTTCTTTTAAATTATACAGCTTTTATTTTTTTTTTGTTTGGGTTTTCCTTACTAAATTTAGGGTTTAAAAAATGCCCACGCATTTTAATGTATTTTAATGTAAATACTGTTAAGTCATGACATGTCCTAAGGAAAGACCCAGGTACATTTTAAGTTAACGTGAACAGAGGACCAAGGCAAATATTAGGATACTTGTAAATCTCAAAACAGTTCTGCAAGTAAAAAGCATGCATAATTCTTCTGCTGAGTATTTATTTGAGCACATGCTATGTGCCAACCATGCTCTTGGTGCTGGGGACACTTCCGAGAAAAGACAGAGGCGTCCTTGTTCTTATGGGTCTTCTACTCTGGGGGAGGGAATACCGCCTTCAAATGAGTGAATGTGAAGATCACTTCAGCTACGGGTTAGGGCTAGGAAGATGGCAGAACAGGTGGTAGAGAAAGCATCAGAGCAGTGGTGAGGTGGTGCCCAGAAAGAAGGCCCAGAGAGGCCTCTGTGGGAGGTGGTGCTTGCAGTGAGAGGGATGGTGAGGCGAGGCCATCAGCACAAGGCTGTGGGTGGAGAAACATCCAGGCTGAGCAAGGAGTCTGTCTTTTAAAGTCCCTCACTTCTGATGGAAGTTTACCTATCATGCCTTTTCTCAGTGGATGTTCCTACCTGTTCATTGTTGTCAAATGAGAACAAATGAAGTAATACAGGTATATGTCACTGACCCAGGGGAACGTTAAGATAAGAAAATGAAAACAAAGCAAAACCTCAGGCTGGTCAAATGGAGGAGGCAGTTTATTAGCTGCCTGGAAATGTACTTATTCAGGAGAGCTGGATATAAATATTTTACCTTCATCTTTCAAAATGGAAGAGTATTAGCCTAGATAAACCTAGAATGAGGATTTTTCATGGTAAAATAGTGATGCGTTATCAATACCAAGAAATGTATTTTGATCAGTTTTTGGATTTCTACACTTCTTAAAAAGGTAGGTGCAGATAAAGTACAAAGAATCTTATGACCCAAGAGTAACTTGATCAAAACTAATTTTAGAGTGGGGAAAAAAAGAAAAAAAACGTATTTGGGTTTGTTTGGTTTTTTTTTTTTTTTTTTGAAAAAGTTGCTATTATTAGCCAAATACTCTTGTACATCATATATTCATTCTTTATTGTATCTTCCAATGTGTGGGGTGAAGGGGGTAGAATTCCTAACTGCAATCCTAACCTTATTTTTAGCTATTAATTTCAAGAAATTCTTGGCAGCAATTTCATTTCGTTGTTCATCCGTGTGCTCATGATCTTATCCTCCTTGTTGTTCATCTTTCTTCCGACTCTGGTCCTTGTCCAGAGACTAATAATGATGATAATGGAATGGGGAAGTGGAAGGTGAAAAAGCAGAAACCTGGGGAAATCTGGCATTTGAGAAATTATTATTTTAATATGAACTTAAGCAATGGCTATGATTCAATTAAGATAAAATGATCCTTTTAGGGTTTTTTTCCCCTTCTTTTTCTTGTTTTCTTTTAGGAGGAATTAAACGTGGAACAGTGATGCCTTTAAGGCACTCAGGGAAGGAAGGTTGCTTGGGGCAAGTAAAAGACACTGTCCCATGGGCTACAGGGTGAAGTGCACTACTTATGTTATTAGAAATAGTTTTTTTTT